>NC_092162.1:73435619-73638119 GCF_045791955.1 Oncorhynchus clarkii lewisi
ATACCCCCCTGAATTGTACAAAAATGAATGGCAAGATATTGGCATTGGACAAACCATATACACGATGTCCAATACCACCCAAAGCGGCGTTGATTCGTGTAAAGTATATGGCAAATGCCATATGGCAATTGCCAATTGTAACACCTCAAAAATCCAACAGGGGGCGAGTGCGCTCCACCGGGGTTTTTCATATTGGAAATGTAACCCAAGTCAACATCCAAAAGAAAATTTTTGAAAAAAGGATATTTTTTTCAAAAACTTTTCACCCCTTAAAAAAGTGCTTTCTGGGCCTTTTTTCGAAATTCTTTCGATTTTTTTGTCAATTACACATGTGTAAGAGCTGTATGAATATACTTTTGTCCAATTTTTTTATCATATTTTTTTATTTTTTTAATTACATGCGCATAAGGCATATGTTTTGTACATTTGCAATATGATTTCATAGGAAGTCAAAAGTCAAAAGTCAAAAATGTCAAAATTTGGTAAAAAACTTCACACATCCTTAAAAAAGTGCTTTCTGGACCGTTTTTCAAAATTCTTTCAATTTTTATGTCAATTACACATGTATAAGAACTTTATCAACATACTTTAGTCATACTTTATTATCCTATTTTTTATTTTTTTTTACTTGTGCATAAGGCATATGTTTTCTCCATTTGGAATATGATTTCATAGGAAGTCAAAAGTCAAAAGTCAAAAATGTCAAAATTTGGTAAAAAACTTCACACATCCTTAAAAAAGTGCTTTCTGGACCGTTTTTCAAATTTCTTTCAATTTTTGTGTCAATTACACATGTATAAGAACTTTATCAACATACTTTAGTCATACTTTATTATCATTTTTTTTTTTTTTTTGACTTGTGCATAAGGCATATGTTTTCTCCATTTGGAATATGATTTCATAGGAAGTCAAAAGTCGAAAATGTGATTTTTTTTTTAAACTTTAAAAACTAAAAAAAGTGCTTTCTGGACCGTTTTTCGAAATTGTTTCGATTTTAAGACAATTAATCATGTGTAAGAAGTGTATGAATATACTTTTGTAAAATGTTATTATCATAATTTTTTTTTTTTACTTGTGCATAAGGAATATGATTTGTCTATTTGCAATATGATTTCATAGGAAGTCAAAAGTCAAAGTTACCCAAAAATGTTTTGGATGTTTTTTTGTTTATGTTTCCTTACTTTTTCAAAGTCACTGTGCATTTGCAATATGTTTCAATGGGCAGGTACCGTCACGAATTTGTCATGCTCAAAAATTTTTAGATGTATTTTTTTTTGTTTCTTACTTTTTCAAAGTCACTGTGCATTTGCAATATGTTTTAATGGGCAGGTACCATCACGAATTTGTCATGCTCAAAATTCAAGCTTTACTTTGCTCAAACTATACCTTTGTCATCTTGTGATCTAAAATATGCAACTGGTTACCCAAAAAATGTGTTGATGTTTTTTTGTTTATGTTTCCTTACTTTTTCAAAGTCACTGTGCATTTGCAATATGTTTCAATGGGCAGGTACCGTCACGAATTTGTCATGCTCAAAAAATTTTAGATGTATTTTTTTTTGTTTCTTACTTTTTCAAAGTCACTGTGCATTTGCAATATGTTTTAATGGGCAGGTACCATCACGAATTTGTCATGCTCAAAATTCAAGCTTTACTTTGCTCAAACTATACCTTTGTCATCTTGTGATCTAAAATATGCAACTGGTTACCCAAAAAATGTGTTGATGTTTTTTTGTTTATGTTTCCTTACTTTTTCAAAGTCACTGTGCATTTGCAATATGTTTCAATGGGCAGGTACCATCACGAATTTGTCATGCTCAAAATTTTTTAGATGTATTTTTTTTTGTTTCTTACTTTTTCAAAGTCACTGTGCATTTGCAATATGTTTTTTCACTATAGAATCATATTGCAAATGCACATGCAACTGGTCATCCCCCCAAAAAAAATTTAGATTTTTTTTTTTATGTTTCCTTACTTTTTCAAAGTCACTGTGCATTTGCAATATGTTTTTTCACTATAGAATCATATTGCAAATGCACGTGCAACTGGTCATCCCCCCCCAAAAAAATTAGATTTTTTTTATGTTTCCTTACTTTTTCAAAGTCACTGTGCATTTGCAATATGTTTTTTCACTATAGAATCATATTGCAAATGCACATGCAACTGGTCATCCCCCCAAAAAAAATTTAGATTTTTTTTATGTTTCCTTACTTTTTCAAAGTCACTGTGCATTTGCAATATGTTTTTTCACTATAGAATCATATTGCAAATGCACGTGCAACTGGTCACCCAAAAATAAAAATGTTGGATTTTTTTTGTTTATGTTTCCTTACTTTTTCAAAGTCACTGTGCATTTGCAATATGTTTCAATGGGCAGGTACCATCACGAACTTGTCATGCTCAAAATTTTTTAGATGTATTTTTTTTTGTTTCTTACTTTTTCAAAGTCACTGTGCATTTGCAATATGTTTTTTCACTATAGAATCATATTGCAAATGCACATGCAACTGGTCATCCCCCCAAAAAAATTTTAGATTTTTTTTGTTTATGTTTCCTTACTTTTTCAAAGTCACTGTGCATTTGCAATATGTTTTTTCACTATAGAATCATATTGCAAATGCACGTGCAACTGGTCATCCCCCAAAAAAATTTTTAGATTTTTTTTGTTTATTTTTCCTTACTTTTTCAAAGTCACTGTGCATTTGCAATATGTTTTTTCACTATAGAATCATATTGCAAATGCACATGCAACTGGTCATCCCCCCCAAAAAAAATTAGATTTTTTTTATGTTTCCTTACTTTTTCAAAGTCACTGTGCATTTGCAATATGTTTTTTCACTATAGAATCATATTGCAAATGCACATGCAACTGGTCATCCCCCCCAAAAAATTTTAGATTTTTTTTGTTTATGTTTCCTTACTTTTTCAAAGTCACTGTGCATTTGCAATATGTTTTTTCACTATAGAATCATATTGCAAATGCACGTGCAACTGGTCATCCCCCCCAAAAAAAATTAGATTTTTTTTGTTTATTTTTCCTTACTTTTTCAAAGTCACTGTGCATTTGCAATATGTTTTTTCACTATAGAATCATATTGCAAATGCACATGCAACTGGTCATCCCCCCCCAAAAATGTTAGATTTTTTTTGTTTATGTTTCCTTACTTTTTCAAAGTCACTGTGCATTTGCAATATGTTTTTTCACTATAGAATCATATTGCAAATGCACGTGCAACTGGTCACCCAAAAATAAAAATTTTGGATTTTTTTTGTTTATGTTTCCTTACTTTTTCAAAGTCACTGTGCATTTGCAATATGTTTCAATGGGCAGGTACCATCACGAATTTGTCATGCTCAAAATTTTTTAGATGTATTTTTTTTTGTTTCTTACTTTTTCAAAGTCACTGTGCATTTGCAATATGTTTTAAAGGGCAGGTACCATCACGAATTTGTCATGCTATAAAAATCTTGCAGGAATGTGAAATTGACTGGCCCGATGAACTCGGGATGGCTTTGCAGTGATTCTGGGTCATCTCAATCGCTCGTTTGGGTTGATTTCAGAATGTCGCTTTTGGTGATGTTTTTTCACTATAGGATCATATTGCAAATGTACAAGAGTCAAGTGGACAAGAGTCCATCAGTCAATTAGATATCATTCTGACCACCAAACTGATACAAACTGACACCAAACCCACTTTTTCCAACTCGTTTAGTAGCCAACTATTACATACTTCAGAGCTGGCCCAAAATTCACAACCCCTTCGGTTCAAACCATAAAAAAACCATAAAACACGTAGTTACGTTCTAGCTGCGGGTCCATTTCTTATGTTATGTGTTGGCCTAGCTGAGGCGACCCCGAATCCCAAGTTTCGGCTCGATAGGTCATTTGGTGTCCGAGAAAAACCCTAATTGGTGCTGAAAATCCACTATTTTCCATGACTTGCTACGGGGTCCTTGAATGAGCTATTGGACAGAAACGTTGGGGTCTGTCTATATGGGCCGAGACGTTTGCAATGCACCTAGTCTTGCGACTCTGGGACATTTCTAAATGTCGTCATTTTCGTGATGCAAAAATGAATTGAAGTTATTTCAAATGTACGAGGCTGTTTCTCGGTCCGAGAACCTTCTAGAGCCACGTAACTCACCACGCACCATCTACGGGAGGTCTAGAACAGGTTTCTAAAGTTTCGGAACTCTAGGTCCGACGGTTCTTTTTTAGCTCCAACAAAGCTAACTATTGGAGCCAGTGTCTGTCTCTACGCACCCCAATACGTCCCTCCTTCCAAGTTGTGTTTTAGTGTGATTTTTTTTTCCTTTGAATTTTTTTGGGAAAAATGACTGATTTACAGTTCATGGGGGTTGCCTAATCACACATATGAAGTTTTGGAAAGATCAGACTTTTTTAACCCTTCGAAACAGCCCCTAAGACACCAATTATGGCACTTCCGGTTGGCACAGGAAGTTATAAATCAACACATATCCTCATTGGGGTATGCTGTTACAGAATCCTGAGTTTTAAGTCCTTACGTTAAGAATTGACTGATCTACACAGGGTTGAATGCACTATGTCTATCAAACTGCATGCAGTGTATGGGTAAACACTTTTAGGGGCATTTTAACCACTTCCGGTTGGTCCAGGAAGCTTAGAATCAACACAGGTAGACCTCATAGTGGCCTGATGGACTGGTACCGAAGACAGGTTCATACGGCATTCATAACCCACATAGGCCTCAGGTTGAAATTAGGGGTGCAGGCAATGTATTCCTATGGGGAGAGATGACACTGTAATCTGTGAGATCAAAAAACACTGTTTTACTGTTAAGGGTTAATGCCACACGGTCAAGGTTAGGCTTGTTCAGATCGGGAGGACCTTAGGAACATTCATGTGGTGCAATTTTTCTTCTCACTCTAACGGTTCTCTCACTGTCACCCAAAAGCAAATGACATTGTGGTGCAGGCTTCATTTTGGGCCTACTATTCTAATGCTCGCTGCGCCTAGACCGAGCGAGCTACGGTCAAGCGGGATATCTCGCTGAACTCGGTACGGCCTAGGGATTATGGTAATGCCATTTCCTGCTCTCTGTGTCTTTAAGCACCGCACTTTATCACTCCATCCTTCCTGTGTGTGTGTGAGGGAGCTTTTCTTTGACATCTGTTGGGATTAATGACTGATTTACAGTTCAGAAGGGTTACCTAGTCACACATATGAAGTTTTGGAGAGATGTGACTTTTTTAACCCTTCGAAACAGAGAGTGTGACCCAATTAAAGGCACTTCCGGTTGGCACAGGAAGCTATAAGTAAACACATGTCTTGATTTACATAGCCACTTACAGAATCCCGAGTTTTAAGTCTTTACGTTAAGAATTGACTGATCTACACAGGGTTGAATGCACTATGTCTATCAAACTGCAGGCAGTGTATGGGTAAACACTTTTAGGGGCATTTTAACCACTTCCGGTTGCTCCAGGAAGCTTAGATTCGACACAGGTAGATCTCATAGTGGCCTGATGGACTGGTACCGAAGACAGGTTCATACGGCATTCATAACCCATATAGGCTTCAGGTTGAATTTTGTGGTGCAGGCTATGTATTCCTATGGGGAGAGATGTCACTGTAATCTGTGAGATCAAAAAACCCTGTTTTACTGTGAAGGGTTAATGCCACACGGTCAAGGTTAGGCTTGTTCAGATCGGGAGGACCTTAGGAACATTCATGTGGTGGAATTGTGCTTCTCACCCTAACGGTTCTCTCACTGCCACCCAAAATCAAATGACATTGTGGTGCAGGCTTCATTTTGGGCCTTCTTTTTTTCAAGTTTGCTGCACTCAGAACGAGCTACGGTCAAGCGGGGCGTCTCCTTGAACTCGGCACAGTCTGGAGACTATGGTGATGCCATTTTTTGTGTTGATTTCAGAATGCCATTTTGGTGATGGTCCCTCTCCGTTTAAACATATTGCAAATGTACAAAAGTCAACTAGCAAGTCAGTGTCCATCAGTCAATTAGATGTCATTATGACACCAAATGGATATCAATTGACACCAAACCCACTTTTTCCTACTCATTTAGTAGCCAACTATCACATATGTCAGAGCAGTCCCATAATTCACAGCGCCTTCGGTTTAAAACATAATAAAAAGGTAAAACACATAGTTACGTTCTAGCTGCGGGTCCAGTTCGGACATTATGTGAAGGCCTATGTGAGGCGACCCCGAATCCCGAGTTTCGGCTCGATAGGTCATTTGGTGTCCGAGAAAAACCCTAATTGGTGCTGAAAATCCACTTTTTTCCATGCCTTGCTACGGGGTCCTTGAACGAGCTATCGGACAGACACGTCGGAGTCCGTCTCTATGGGCCGAGCCGGTTTCAATGCACCTAGCCTTGCGTCTCTGAGACTTTTCTAAACGTCGTCATTTTTGTAATGGTCAAAATGAATTGAAGGTATTGCAAATGTACGAGGCTGTTTCTCGGTCCGAGAACCTTCTAGAACCACCTAACTCACCACGCACTATCGACATGAGGCCTAGAACAGGATTGTAAAGTTTCGGAACTCTAGGTCCGACCGTTCTTTTTTAGCTCCAACAAAGCTAACTATTGCAGCCACTGTCTGTCTCTACGCACCCCAATACGTCCCTCCATCCAAGTTGTGTTTAGTGTGATTTTTTTTTCCTTTGATTTTTTTGGGGAAAAATGACTGATTTACAGTTCATGGGGGTTCCCTAATCACACATATGAAATTTTGGAGAGATCAGACTTTTTTAACCCTTCGAAACAGCACCTGAGACACCAATTATGGCACTTCCGGTTGGCACAGGAAGCTATAAATCAACACATATCCTCATTGGGGTATGTTGTTACAGAATCCTGAGTTTTAAGTCCTTACGTTAAGAACTGACTGATTTACACAGGGTTGAATGCACTATGTCTGTCAAACTGCAGGCAGGGTATGGGTAAACACTTTTAGGGGCATTTTAACCACTTCCGGTTGGTCCAGGAAGCTCAGAATCAACACAGGTAGACCTCATAGTGGCCTGATGGACTGGTACCGAAGACAGGTTCATACGGCATTCATAACCCATATAGACTTCAGGTTGAAATTAGGGGTGCAGGCAATGTATTCCTATGGGGAGAGATGACACTGCATTCTGTGAGATCAAAAAACACTGTTTTACTGTTAAGGGTTAATGCCACACGGTCAAGGTTAGGCTTGCACGGATCGGGAGGACCTTAGGAACATTCATGTGGTGTAATTTTTCTTCTCACCTAAACGGTTCTCTCACTGTCACCCAAAAGCAAATGACATTGTGGGGCAGGCTTCATTTTGGGCCTACTTTTCTAATGGTCGTTGCACTTACACCGAGCGAGCTACGGTCAAGGCGGATAGCTCGTTGAACTTAGCACAGTCTGGAGACTATGGTGATGCCATTTTTTGTGTTGATTTCAGAATGCCATTTTGGTGATGGTCCCTCTCTGTTTAAACATATTGCAAATGCACAAAAGTCAACTAGCAAGTCAGTGTCCATCAGTCAATTAGATGTCATTATGACACCAAACCCACTTTTTCCTACTCATTTAGAAGCCAACTATCACATATGTCAGAGCAGTCCCATAATTCACAGCGCCTTTAGTTTAAAACATAATAAAAAGGTAAAACACATAGTTACGTTCTAGCTGCGGGTCCAGTTCGGACATTATGTGAAGTCCTATGTGAGGCGACCCCGAATCCCGAGTTTCGGCTCGATAGGTCATTTGGCGTCCGAGAAAAACCCTAATTGGTGCTGAAAATCCACTATTTTCCATGCCTTCCTACGGGGTCCTTGAACGAGCTATCGGACAGAAACGTTGGGGTCCGTCTCTATGGGCCGAGCCGGTTTCAATGCACCTAGCCTTGCGTCTCTGAGACTTTTCTAAACGTCGTCATTTTCGTAATGGTCAAAATGAATTGAAGGTATTGCAAATGTACGAAGCTGTTTCTCGGTCCGAGAACCGTCTAGAGCCACGTAACTCACCACGCACCATCGACCGGAGGTCTAGAACAGGTTTCTAAAGTTTCGGAACTCTAGGTCTGACGGTTCTTTTTTAGCTCCAACAAAGCTAACTATTGCAGCCACTGTCTGTCTCTACGCACCCCAATACGTCCCTCCATTCAAGTTGTGTTTTAGTGTGATTTTTTTTTCCTTTGATTTTTTTGGGGAAAAATGACTGATTTACAGTTCATGGGGGTTGCCTAATCACATATATGAAGTTTTGGACAGATCTGACTTTTTTAACCCTTCGAAACAGCCCCTGAGACACCATTTAAGGCACTTCCGGTTGGCACAGGAAGCTATAATTAACCACATATCCTCATTGGGGTATGCTTTTACAGAATCCTGAGTTTTAAGTCTTTACGTTAAGAACTGAGTTATTTACGGAGGGTTTAGTATGTGTGTGTTATTTCAGAAAATCATAGAAAATCACAGAAATGTCGCAGAGCTCCGCAGCACACTTTAAAAAGATTCGTATGAACACCCTGCAACTGGATCTGTAACCGTTGAAAAAAAAAAACGCCTATTTGTGACCATCACCAAGATGTCATTGTTCCGTTTCTCTTAAATGACGATAGATAAATGGCTGTTTTTTTTTTTATTGACACCGGAGGCTCCTTGACTTTGACCTGAAGTGGAAAAATAATTTCTCTATTTCCATTTAGGACCTTTAATCCCAGAAAAACGGCCATAACTCAAAAACCGTCGAGGCCTAGACGCCATCTTGTTCGGGGCCAACTGCCCATTATGCCAAACCTACGCTCACCGAGTTTCGGCTTCGAAATATTTTCCGTTTTCGAGATAAGGCCCCGTCGTGATTCGTGATGTTTTGCCAAATTGCCATATGATTCCGTATGCCCTCTTGTGGGAAATTCCGGGACAGCGGAAAAACGGTCAAAAACTTGTTTATTTTTTAAAACGGAAACCGAATGTCCGACAAAGTTCATTTGATGACTTCCCGGTAGGTCTGGCCCTACCGCACGGCCCGACGCCGACCGCGAATTTTACAAACGATTTCGGACGTCTAGTAAGGGACCGTACATTTGCAATATGGACTTTCTCACTGATCATACACGAAATGCCGAAATGTTCCCTTAAGGTATGTTAAGTCACTAGTGTACCTGATAACTCTGCCACCAGGCTCCCATCACCAGGGCTCAATGTAAAGTCATTAGTGTACCTGATAACTCTGCCACCAGGCTCCCATCACCAGGGCTCAATGTTAAGTCACTAGTGTACCTGATAACTCTGCCACCAGGTTCCCATCACCAGGGCTCAATGTAAAGTCACTAGTGTACCTGTTAACTCTGCCACCAGGCTCCCATCACCAGGGCTCAATGTAAAGTCATTAGTGTACCTGATAACTCTGCCACCAGGCTCCCATCACCAGGGCTCAATGTAAAGTCACTAGTGTACCTGATAACTCTGCCACCAGGCTCCCATCACCAGGACTCAATGTTAAGTCACTAGTGTACCTGATAACTCTGCCACCAGGCTCCCATCACCAGGGCTCAATGTAAAGTCACTAGTGTACCTGATAACTCTGGCACCAGGTTCCCATCACCAGGGCTCAATGTAAAGTCACTAGTGTACCTGATAACTCTGGCACCAGGTTCCCATCACCAGGGCTCAATGTAAAGTCACTAGTGTACCTGATAACTCTGGCACCAGGTTCCCATCACCAGGGCCCAATGTAAAGTCACTAGTGTACCTGATAACTCTGCCACCAGGTTCCCATCACCAGGGCTCAATGTAAAGTCATTAGTGTACCTGATAACTCTGCCACCAGGCTCCCATCACCAGGGCTCAATGTAAAGTCACTAGTGTACCTGATAACTCTGCCACCAGGTTCCCATCACCATGGCTCAATGTAAAGTCACTAGCGTACCTGATAACTCTGCCACCAGGTTCCCATCACCAGGGCTCAATGTAAAGTCACTAGTGTACCTGATAACTCTGCCACCAGGTTCCCATCACCAGGGCTCAATGTTAAGTCACTAGTGTACCTGATAACTCTGCCACCAGGCTCCCATCACCAGGGCTCAATGTTAAGTATCTAGTGTACCTGATAACTCTGCCACCAGGCAGCCATCACCAGGGCTCAATGTTAAGTCACTAGTGTACCTGATAACTCTGCCACCAGGCTCCCATCACCAGGGCTCAATGTAAAGTCACTAGTGTACCTGATAACTCTGCCACCAGGTTCCCATCACCAGGGCTCAATGTAAAGTCACTAGTGTACCTGATAACTCTGCCGCCAGGCTCCCATCACCAGGGCTCAATGTAAAGTCACTAGCGTACCTGATAACTCTGCCACCAGGTTCCCATCACCAGGGCTCAATGTAAAGTCACTAGTGAACCTGATAACTCTTTCACCAGATTCCCATCACCAGGGCTCAATGTAAAGTCACTAGCGTAATTGATAACTTTGCCACCAAGCTCCCATCACCAGGGCTCAATGTTAAGTCACGAGTGTACCTGATAACTCTGCCACCAGGCTCCCATCACCAGGGCTCAATGTTAAGTCACTAGTGTACCTGATAACTCTGCCACCAGGCTCCCATCACCAGGGCTCAATGTAAAGTCACTAGTGTACCTGATAACTCTGCCACCAGGCTCCCATCACCAGGGCTCAATGTAAAGTCACTAGTGTACCTGATAACTCTGCCACCAGGCTCCCATCACCAGGGCTCAATGTAAAGTCACTAGCGTACCTGATAACTCTTCCGCCAGGCTCCCATCACCAGGGCTCAATGTAAAGTCACTAGCGTACCTGATAACTCTGCCACCAGGTTCCCATCACCAGGGCTCAATGTAAAGTCACTAGTGTACCTGATAACTCTGCCACCAGGTTCCCATCACCAGGGCTCAATGTTAAGTCACTAGTGTACCTGATAACTCTGCCACCAGGCTCCCATCACCAGGGCTCAATGTTAAGTATCTAGTGTACTTGATAACTCTGCCACCAGGCAGCCATCACCAGGGCTCAATGTTAAGTCACTAGTGTACCTGATAACTCTGCCACCAGGCTCCCATCACCAGGGCTCAATGTAAAGTCACTAGTGTACCTGATAACTCTGCCACCAGGTTCCCATCACCAGGGCTCAATGTAAAGTCACTAGTGTACCTGATAACTCTGCCGCCAGGCTCCCATCACCAGGGCTCAATGTAAAGTCACTAGCGTACCTGATAACTCTGCCACCAGGTTCCCATCACCAGGGCTCAATGTAAAGTCACTAGTGAACCTGATAACTCTTTCACCAGATTCCCATCACCAGGGCTCAATGTAAAGTCACTAGCGTAATTGATTACTTTGCCACCAAGCTCCCATCACCAGGGCTCAATGTTAAGTCACGAGTGTACCTGATAACTCTGCCACCAGGCTCCCATCACCAGGGCTCAATGTTAAGTCACTAGTGTACCTGATAACTCTGCCACCAGGCTCCCATCACCAGGGCTCAATGTAAAGTCACTAGTGTACCTGATAACTCTGCCACCAGGCTCCCATCACCAGGGCTCAATGTAAAGTCACTAGTGTACCTGATAACTCTGCCACCAGGTTCCCATCACCAGGGCTCAATGTAAAGTCACTAGCGTACCTGATAACTCTGCCACCAGGCTCCCATCATCAGGGCTCAATGTAAAGTCACTAGTGTACCTGATAACTCTGCCACCAGGCTCCCATCACCAGGACTCAATATTAAGTCAATAGTGTACCTGATAACTCTGCCACCAGGCTCCCATCACCAGGGCTCAATGTTAAGTCAATAGTGTACCTGATAACTCTGCCACCAGGCTCCCATCACCAGGGCTCAATGTAAAGTCACTAGTGTACCTGATAACTCTGCCACCAGGTTCCCATCACCAGGGCTCAATGTAAAGTCACTATTGTACCTGATAACTCTGCCACCAGGTTCCCATCACCAGGGCTCATTGTAAAGTCATTAGTGTACCTGATAACTCTGCCACCAGGCTCCCATCACCAGGGCTCAATGTAAAGTCACTAGTGTACCTGATAACTCTGCCACCAGGCTCCCATCACCAGGACTCAATGTTAAGTCACTAGTGTACCTGATAACTCTGCCACCAGGCTCCCATCACCAGTGCTCAATGTTAAGTCACTAGTGTACCTGATAACTCTGCCACCAGGCTCCCATCACCAGGGCTCAATGTAAAGTCATTAGTGTACCTGATAACTCTGCCACCAGGCTCCCATCACCAGGGCTCAATGTTAAGTCACTAGTGTACCTGATAACTCTGCCACCAGGTTCCCATCACCAGGGCTCAATGTAAAGTCACTAGTGTACCTGTTAACTCTGCCACCAGGCTCCCATCACCAGGGCTCAATGTAAAGTCATTAGTGTACCTGATAACTCTGCCACCAGGCTCCCATCACCAGGGCTCAATGTAAAGTCACTAGTGTACCTGATAACTCTGCCACCAGGCTCCCATCACCAGGACTCAATGTTAAGTCACTAGTGTACCTGATAACTCTGCCACCAGGCTCCCATCACCAGGGCTCAATGTAAAGTCACTAGTGTACCTGATAACTCTGGCACCAGGTTCCCATCACCAGGGCTCAATGTAAAGTCACTAGTGTACCTGATAACTCTGGCACCAGGTTCCCATCACCAGGGCTCAATGTAAAGTCACTAGTGTACCTGATAACTCTGGCACCAGGTTCCCATCACCAGGGCCCAATGTAAAGTCACTAGTGTACCTGATAACTCTGCCACCAGGTTCCCATCACCAGGGCTCAATGTAAAGTCATTAGTGTACCTGATAACTCTGCCACCAGGCTCCCATCACCAGGGCTCAATGTAAAGTCACTAGTGTACCTGATAACTCTGCCACCAGGCTCCCATCACCAGGGCTCAATGTAAAGTCACTAGTGTACCTGATAACTCTGGCACCAGGCTCCCATCACCAGGGCTCAATGTAAAGTCACTAGTGTACCTGATAACTCTGCCACCAGGTTCCCATCACCAGGGCTCAATGTAAAGTCATTAGTGTACCTGATAACTCTGCCACCAGGCTCCCATCACCAGGGCTCAATGTAAAGTCACTAGTGTACCTGATAACTCTGCCACCAGGCTCCCATCACCAGGGCTCAATGTACAGTCACTAGTGTACCTGATAACTCTGCCACCAGGCTCCCATCACCAGGGCTCAATGTAAAGTCACTAGTGTACCTGATAACTCTGGCAGCAGGCTCCCATCACCAGGGCTCAATGTAAAGTCACTAGTGTACCTGATAACTCTGCCACCAGGTTCCCATCACCAGGGCTCAATGTAAATTCACTAGCGTACCTGATAACTCTGCCACCAGGTTCCCATCACCAGGGCTCAATGTAAAGTCACTAGTGTACCTGATAACTCTGCCACCAGGTTCCCATCACCAGGGCTCAATGTAAAGTCACTAGTGTACCTGATAACTCTGCCACCAGGCTCCCATCACCAGGGCTCAATGTAAAGTCACTAGTGTACGCGACGCGGATCCTGTGTTCTGCCTTTCACCCAGGACAACGGAATGGATCCCATGCAGCAACCCAAAAAAACGACTCCGAAGAAGAGGGAAACGAGGCGGTCTTCTGGTCAGACTCCGGAGACGGGCACATCGTGCACCACTCCCTAGCATCCTTCTCGCCAATGTCCAGTCTCTTGACAACAAGGTTGATGAAATCCGAGCAAGGGTAGCATTCCAGAGGGACATCAGAGACTGTAACGTTCTTTGCTTCACGGAAACATGGCTCACTGGAGAGACACTATCGGGGGCGGTGCAGCCAGCGGGTGTCTCCACGCATCGCGCTGACAGAAACAAACATCTTTCTGGTAAGAAGAGGGGTGGGGGCGTATGCCTTATGGCTAACGAGACATGGTGTGATGAAAGACACATACAGGAACTCAAATCCTTCTGTTCACCTGATTTAGAATTCCTCACAATCAAATGTGAGGAATTATCTACCAAGAGAATTCTCTTCGATTATAATCACAGCCGTATATATCCCCCCCCAAGCAGACACATCGATGGCTCTGAACGAACTTTATTTGACTCTTTGCAAACTAGAATCCATTTATCCGGAGGCTGCATTCATTGTTGCTGGGGATTTTAACAAGGCTAATCTGAAAACTAGACTCCCAAAATTTTATCAGCATATCGATTGCGCAACCAGGGGTGGAAAAACCTTGGATCATTGTTACTCTAACTTCCGCAACGCATATAAGGCCCTGCCCCGCCCTCCTTTCAGAAAAGCTGACCACGACTCCATTTTGTTGATCCCTGCCTACAGACAGAAACTAAAACAAGAGGCTCCCACGCTGAGGTCTGTCCAACGCTGGTCCGACCAAGCTGACTCCACACTCCAAGACTGCTTCCATCACGTGGACTGGGACATGTTTCGTATTGCGTCAGATAACAATATTGACGAATACGCTGATTCGGTGTGCGAGTTCATTACAACGTGCGTTGAAGATGTCGTTCCCATAGCAACGATTAAAACATTCCCTAACCAGAAACCGTGGATTGATGGCAGCATTCGCGTGAAACTGAAAGCGCGAACCACTGCTTTTAATCAGGGCAAGGTGACTGGTAGCATGACCGAATACAAACAGTGCAGCTATACCCTCCGCAAGGCTATCAAACAAGCTAAGCGTCAGTACAGAGACAAAGTAGAATCTCAATTCAACGGCTCAGACACAAGAGGCATGTGGCAGGGTCTACAGTCAATCATGGACTACAAGAAGAAATCCAGCCCAGTCACGGAACAGGATGTCCTGCTCCCAGGCAGACTAAATAACTTTTTTGCCCGCTTTGAGGACAATACAGTGCCACTGACACGGCCTGCAACGAAAACATGCGGACTCTCCTTCACTGCAGCCAAGGTGAGTAAGACATTTAAACGTGTTAACCCTCGCAAGGCTGCAGGCCCAGACGGCATCCCCAGCCGCGCCCTCAGAGCATGCGCAGACCAGCTGGCCGGTGTGTTTACGGACATATTCAATCAATCCCTATACCAGTCTGCTGTTCCCACATGCTTCAAGAGGGCCACCATTGTTCCTGTTCCCAAGAAAGCTAAGGTAACTGAGCTAAACGACTACCGCCCCGTAGCACTCACTTCCGTCATCATAAAGTGCTTTGAGAGTCTAGTCAAGGACCATATCACCTCCACCCTACCCGACACCCTAGACCCACTCCAATTTGCTTACCGCCCAAATAGGTCCACAGACGATGCAATCTCAACCACACTGCACACTGCCCTAACCCATCTGGACAAGAGGAATACCTATGTGAGAATGCTGTTCATCGATTACAGCTCGGCATTCAACACCATAGTACCCTCCAAGCTCGTCATCAAGCTCGAGACCCTGGGTCTCGACCCCGCCCTGTGCAACTGGGTACTGGACTTCCTGACGGGCCGCCCCCAGGTGGTGAGGGTAGGCAACAACATCTCCACCCCGCTCATCCTCAACACTGGGGCCCCACAAGGGTGCGTTCTGAGCCCTCTCCTATACTCCCTGTTCACCCACGACTGCGTGGCCACGCACGCCTCCAACTCAATCATCAAGTTTGCGGACGACACAACAGTGGTAGGCTTGATTACCAACAACGACGAGACGGCCTACAGGGAGGAGGTGAGGGCCCTCGGAGTGTGGTGTCAGGAAAATAACCTCACACTCAACGTCAACAAAACTAAGGAGATGATTGTGGACTTCAGGAAACAGCAGAGGGAACACCCCCCTATCCACATCGATGGAACAGTAGTGGAGAGGGTAGCAAGTTTTAAGTTCCTCGGCATACACATCACAGACAAACTGAATTGGTCCACTCACACAGACAGCATCGTGAAGAAGGCGCAGCAGCGCCTCTTCAACCTCAGGAGGCTGAAGAAATTCGGTTTGTCACCAAAGCACTCACAAACTTCTACAGGTGCACAATCGAGAGCATCCTGGCGGGCTGTATCACCGCCTGGTACGGCAACTGCTCCGCCCACAACCGTAAGGCTCTCCAGAGGGTAGTGAGGTCTGCACAACGCATCACCGGGGGCAAACTACCTGCCCTCCATGACACCTACACCACCCGATGTTACAGGAAGGCCATAAAGATCATCAAGGACATCAACCACCCGAGCCACTATCAACCATCAGCCACTATCAACCACCCGAGTTCACCCCGCTATCATCCAGAAGGCGAGGTCAGTACAGGTGCATCAAAGCTGGGACCGAGAGACTGAAAAACAGCTTCTATCTCAAGGCCATCAGACTGTTAAACAGCCACCACCTTCATTGAGTGGCTGCTGCCAACACACTGACACTGACACTGACTCAACTCCAGCCACTTTAATAATGGGAATTGATGGGAAATTATGTAAATATATCACTAGCCACTTTAAACAATGCTACCTTATATAATGTTACTTACCCTACATTATTCATCTCATATGCATACGTATATACTGTACTCTATATCATCGACTGCATCCTTATGTAATACATGTATCACTAGCCACTTTAACTATGCCACTTTGTTTACATACTCACCTCATGTATATACTGTACTCGATACCATCTACTGTATCCTGCCTATGCTGCTCTGTACCATCACTCATTCATATATCCTTATGTACATATTCTTTATCCCCTTACACTGTGTATAAGACAGTAGTTTTGGAATTGTTAGTTAGATTACTTGTTGGTTATTACTGCGTTGTCGGAACTAGAAGCACAAGCATTTCGCTACACTCGCATTAACATCTGCTAACCATGTGTATGTGACAAGTAAGATTTGATTTGATTTGAAACAAACAATTATCACAATAACTAGGGTCAGACATACTGTAACTATAGAAACATAAATTATCTATTTAAAAGTCATACTAGCTAAAATATTGACTTGTATTTAAAAAAAAATATTCCTTCTCCGTTTTCATCAAAAAATCTCATGTACTATGTTTAAATAAAAAATGTCTTTTAAAATAGCTAAATTAACCATAAACCAGTACAACAATCTCAAAACCGAGCCTGCTAACGGTAGCCGTTAAGCTAATAGCAACCCTATAGGCTTGACAGGCTAGCATTAACGCAGTTAAAATCTCAATACCGAGCCTGCTAACGATAGCCGTTAAGCTAATAGCAACCCTATAGGCTTGACAGGCTAGCATTAGCGCAGTTAGCTTACCATTAGTATACAGTTAAAACACCAAAAAAACACAACTCTGTAATATATAACATTTGAGTGAGGAGATGCCAAGGCCTAGACCATATAAACGGAGTAGAAAAGAAACTAACTACTAAACTATTACCTCAGAGAAGCTACAATCATTCATACATTCAACACAGAATTTAATCTGGCTCCATTTTTTTCTTAGCCCGCAAACCCAGTCGAGATCGCTAACAGTTTTCACCCAATTAATTGACACATTTCAACTTTACGATTCCAACATAAAAGTTTCACACAGATAACCATTTCTACTTTTAACATTTTCTATAGATAATGTGCTTGTATACACCATATACACTATTTATATGCTCCAATCCAGATGTGACCTAGCCCATGGCAGGATTACCTAAAATGGACCAATTGGAAGGAAGAGTGTTCTGAACACTGATGTTAACCTTTCTGGTTAAAACTTTTTTCAGCAAGACAGATCTTCCAAAGGTGGTGGAGTGGCAATCATTACCAAGGATCACCTTCAGTGCTCGGTTGTCTCCACCAAGTCTGTCCCCAAACAATTTGATTTGCTGGTTTTAAGCATTAAACTTTCAAATAGCTCTTTGTTGACTGTTGCTGGGTGTTATCGTCCTCCATCAGCACCGGCCTGTACCCTGCCGGCCTGTACCCTTTCGACCTGTCCCCAAATTAATGTAATTGGTTCAGAGTTTATTTAGATATTTTAACCTGCGTGGCGTGATCACGTTTGGTGTAGGGGGACAAAAAAATAAATGTATGCATGATAGCGCACGATGGCGCATGCGCGCAGCCGGTTTGGGTTCCGTGTAAATCTCAATTTGACCTGCTTGGTGACCTAAACTGAGACATGCTTAAACCACCTGACCAAGTCCTGAAGCAATTGGACTCCCTAAATATTTCTCAGATTATTACCAATCCCACAAGGTAGGACTCCAAACACCCAGAAAAGGCTACTCTCCTCGATGTTATCCTTACAAATAATCCTGATAGGTATCAGTCTGGTGTTTTCTGTAATGACCTTAGTGATCACTGTTTTACAGCCTGTGTTCGTAATGGCTGCTCAGTGAAACAACCTGTCCTGATTTGTCATAGACGGTTGCTAAAAAACTTTAATGAGCAAGCCTTCCTTCATGAACTGACCTCTGTAAATTGGTATAGAATGAGACGCTTGGACCCAAAGCACACACATCCCTGGGTCGCTCCTCTTTTCAATTCGCTGTAGCGAAGGACTGGAACGAGCTGCAGCAAACACTCAAACTAGACAGTTTCATCTCCATGTCTTCATTCAAAGACTCAATCATGGACTATCTTACAGACAGTTGTGGCTGCTTTGTATGATGTATTGTTGACTCTACCTTCTTGTCCTTTGTGCTGTTGTCTGTGTCCAATAATGTTTGTACCATGTTTTGTGCTGCTACCATGTTGTGTTGCTACCATTTTGTTGTTATGTTGTGTTGCTGCCTTGCTATGTTGTTGTCTTAGGTCTCTCTTTATGTAATGTTGTGTTGTCTCTCTTGTTGTCATGTGTGTATTGTCCCATATTTATATTGTATTTATTTATTTATTTTAATCCCAGGCCCCTGTCCCCGCAGGAGGCCTTTTGCCTCTTGGTAGGCCGTCATTGTAAATAAGAATTTGTTCTTAACTGACTTGCCTAGTTAAATAAAGATGAAATAAAACAAAAAATGTGGACACCCCTAGTGGATTTCACTGGTGACAGGTGTATAAAATCGAGATCAGTGACTTTCAACGTGGCACCGTCATAGGATGCCACCTTTCCAACAAGTCAGTTCGTCAAATTTCTGCCCTGCTAGACCTTCCCCGGTCAACTGTAAGTGGCGTTATTGTAAAGGGGAAACGTCTAGGAACAACAACGGCTCAGCCTTGAAGTGGTAGGCCACACAAGCTCACAGAATGGGAAGGCCAAGTGCTGAAGCGAGTAGCTCGTAAAAATCGTCTGTCCCCGGTTGCAACAATCACTACCGAATTCCAAACTACCTCTGGAAGCAAACTCAGCACAAGAACTGTTCGTCGGGAACTTCATGAAATGCTTTTCCATGGCCGAGCAGCCGTATACAAGCCTAAGCTCACCATGTGCAATGCCAAGCGTCAGGTGGAATGGTGTAAAGCCTGCACAGAGCCCTGACCTCAACCTCATCAAACACCTTTAGGATGAATTGGAACGCTGACTGCGAGCCAGGCCTAATCGCCAAACATCCAGTGCCCAACCTCACTAATGCTCTTGTGGCTGAATGGAAGTAAGTCCCTGCAGCAATATTCCAACATCTAGTGGAAAACCTTCCCAGAAGAGTGGAGGCTGTTATAGCAGCAATATTCCTACATCTAGTGGAAAGCCTTCCCAGAAGAGTGGAGGCTGTTATAGCAGCGAAGGGGGGGGACCAACTCCATATTAACGCCCATAATTTTGGAATGAGATGTGGGACGAGCAGGTGTCTACATATTTTTGGTCATGTAGTGTACCCGTTTAAGAGAACAAAGACAAAAATACAGTAGGAGAAGCGATAGAGTTGTCACAGGTGTCTTCTTCGAGTGTTGTTAAGGAGAGAGGGGAGACGCCCCCTGCTGGTGGCAACAGGCATAAACAATTCCCAATGGAAATCCCTTTCCCAAAATAATGGTGGATTACAACAATATCTAAACCATGTTTTACCAAATACAATGTGATTCCATAACTTTATGGGCAGCCACAACTATAGTGTACAATAATAAACATTCATACCGAGATTTCTGTACCGAGGTTTCTGTACGTTTATAAACATACAATAGTTTACACCATCTCAATCTCAAAATGAGAAGGCAACATCTACAGTAGATACAAAGATATGACAAAGTAGTCATACATTTGCCTAACTCTAAATGCAATTAGAAAATAACTCATCCTTACATGTAAGATTTGTGATTTGTTTTAAATATGCCATGTAAAAAAACAAAAAACTTTTTTTTCTGGAATACATTTCTAAGCAATACATGCATTGAATAAAAGTACATTTTTTCATGATGAAATAACATATGATTATTTTTTGTAGGGGTGTATGAGATTTATATACTGTATGTTATTAACATATATTAACATATATTAACGTGTATGTCACCATTTATATATGAGTTTTAAATATATATCATATATTTTAAAATAGATGTCACATGCTTTGATGTATAAGGCCACATGTATTACTATTCCGTATGGGGAGAGAGAGACTGTGCCATTAAGGCTCTTCATGCAGAAACTCTCTCTTGTCAGAACATGCTTCTCCTCGGTCCAAAATGGTCGACTCAAGGAGTTCAGTTTACTCGCCACTGTCATCACTACATGTAAGCTCTAACGTCAGAGAGTTTCGAGAGAAAGCCACAACTAATGCAACGTTCAAGTGATAGTCGGTACTCGGATTCTCTGACTTGCTAACTGGTTAAAAGCGGAATGTGTAAAACTATAACCAGTAAGCAGATCGGAAATGTCAGCGTTTCCTACTTCCAACTACCATGTGAACACAATGGGGTTTTGAGGACAACTGGAAATTCGGATAAAAACAAGGACAGATCATGATGTCAGTTATCTTCAGGTGTGAAAGTTGGAGCTCTAGAAATATGCCCGATTTTTAGACTTGGAATTCCGAGTTGGATTATCGTTCAAAATATGTTCTTCCTCGTTGGAGCTCGTAAAAAAAAAAATCGAGTTCCCAGTTGTCTTGGATGCACAGAGTCGTCGAAGATTTCCGAGTTCTGATTTCCCAGTTGATGTGAACGTGGCAATATATCTCGTCTGACTCACTTGCATAAACCGAGCCACCACATGCACCCCGCGCCTCCTACCCCCCTCCTCCACATCCTCCTCTTTGTGAGAGGATCTGCAGTGTGTATTGGCCACTCTGCGGTGCTTCAGAATGGCGGAGTGGGGGGGGCGGCAGGTGCAGTGGATACGCGATGCTGAACGGGGACCGCGGGGGATGGACCGACTAATCACCCCGCCGCTCATTCTGTCAGCATCAGGACCACAGCCAGACAGATTTGGACTTAAAATTCTATCTTCAGGAAATATTAGACTGCAATAAACTTCACCACTACGAGATGGAGATATAAGGGGACATATATGGAACTCCTTATCTTTTTAGACTAATTTATGAAATTGCTGAATCTGTCTTGAAGACTCGTGTTTCATAGTGTGCTTGTCATATTTGCTGCGAGTGAGACGCGACACGTCTGCCATCATTGAAATGCGTAAAAACGACCCTTTAACCGAGCCAGCTATGCGTCTTATTTTGACATATTAGCGTGTGAATGCGTTGGGCTGTGTAGACATTAGTGCGCAAATCCCAGGATGTTTTTATTGGTGGTTTTTGTCGCCGGTGCGTGACGGTGTCTGTCCGTGTGTGTTCAGAACCCAGATCGGTTCCATACCATCTCTCAACACTACGGCAGCCTGCGTGCCTCAGAGCTAAAACAATAACGTGATAACGGGACACTGTACCGGGCTGGGGACTGGATCCGCGATGCACCAGACAGAACAGGCCACCTTGCACTCTACCGTCTGAAGAAAAGGAACATAGAGGAGCGGATTCCCTCACTATATGAAATACGTCATTTTATCAAACGGTTTAGACCTCAGCAAATCGACACAAATTGGGATTATTCGAGCATATGGAGACAGAGAGAGAGGATCAATGATTATTTCCTCGAGGCTCCTTCTTATCCTCCTTCAACCCTGCAGCACAAGACAGGCAAGAAGAAGACGTGTGGAGGCAGAGAATGCTGCAATCTACTGACTGGGTATGACACTACAAAACAATATATCAAGCATTAAGACAGTAAGGAGAAGGCACTCTGACAGTCTCAAGAGAGCAGAGTGGAGGCTGCTGGTTAGGTAGTGTGGTGCAGCTAGATGATGATCAGTAGTGATTTCTCCTGCTCTAAAGACTTCAGATGAAGCTTCCCAGTATTTATGGGGTGAGCTGAAACCCCGTGAGGAGAGTTTACAGTGCAGCGTTTTCGGCCTCAGAGACAGAGGGCGAGAGAGACATTGGGAGAGATATACAAAAAGAGAGAGAGAGAGAACAGAATTCAGAACTGCACACATTCACGTTGACACTCCTACCTGCTATTAGAACACATTCACCCAGAGTAGACACTCCTACCTGCTATTAGAACACATTCACCCAGAGTAGACACTCCTACCTGCTATTAGAACACATTCACCCAGAGTAGACACTCCCACCTGCTATTAGAACACATTCACCCAGAGTAGACACTCCCAGCTGCTATTAGAACACATTCACCCAGAGTAGACACTCCCACCTGCTATTAGAGCTCCACCCAGAGTAGACACTCCCACCTGCTATTAGAACACATTCACCCAGAGTAGACACTCCTACCTGCTATTAGAACACATTCACCCAGAGTAGACACTCCCACCTGCTATTAGAACACATTCACCCAGAGTAGACACTCCCACCTGCTATTAGAGCTCCACCCAGAGTAGACACTCCTACCTGCTAAGCGTAAACTACTTGGTTTCCGCAGTGTGAGTGTTTTTACTGCTCTTTATTTGTCCTTTCGGGATCCAACCCCTCCTCTTCCTCCTTTCTTTTTTGGCCTTTTTCTTGGAATGGATGACACAGAGAAAGAAGAGCTCTTTTCCAACAGAGGATTGCAGAGGACGTTGTTGACCTTCTACAATTTGTGAGATTAAACTGTCATATAATATAACAAGTACTCAGGAATATAAAGCTAGACGGAGAAATCATCATTTATCTACTGAGCAGTGACAGAACAGACAAAACTGTCAAGCTCTTTTCCTTCTTATTTTTGAATAGATGTAGATTCAAAGTTGATCCTATTCAAGAAGTGTAATAAACGGACCAGGAAGGATAAATGTGAGAGAGTTCAGACCTCTTCCATGACCTCATACATCCCTCCTGTCTGTTGAGCTATTACAACCTGAGATAGAAAGATGTCTATCCACTTTGAACAGGGCCTCATCTGTCAGCCTCTCTACCATCAGTTAATCTCAACTCTTCTACTTCTTTGGATATAACTCAGTGATTTGTAGACAATCTGACTCGGTGACATTGTCTCATATGATTTCAGAAGATGGGACTCTGACCCCTTCAAGATCACCTGACCTGATTGGGCCAACCGGATGTTCAACGCGCCAACCGACGTCTCTGGCAGGGCAAAACCAGGAACTAAAACATCTTGATCCTCTAGAGGGACCTTTTTAAAGTCGCCCCTCTCCCCCCCACTTCCTTCCGGTGGGGGGGAGGGCATAGCAGTGAGCCTATCACAGCTCGGGATTGGTCAATTCATTACCCAGTTAGCCTATCACAGCTCAGGACTGGTCCCTTCGCTAGCCAGTTAGCCTATCACCTGTGAGGTTACTGAGACCAGGACCAGACCAGCAGCATGGACGCTAGTCAGCGCCATGGCCAGGGCAGCCCAGAGAGCCCTAACCGGGCGGTGGAGTATCTCCTGGAGCTCAACAACATTATAGAGAGCCAGCAGAAGCTCCTGGAGACCCAGAAACACCGTATCGATGAGCTGGAGGTTCAATTAGACCGGCTGGCCCAGGAGAATAAAGACCTACGCCTCGACCGCCAGCGACCTTTACCCCCTGAACCGCCACCCTGCCCCCCGCCACCACCTGCCACCAAAACATCCATACCCTCTGTACCAGTCCGCCCTGTTCAGATCCAGTCTTATAATCATACCAGTACCAACACTACAGCCATACAGACCCCCACCCCCACAGCCCTTCCAACCCCACCCCCGGTGCCTGTACGGGATCAACGCAAACCTCAAACCCCCAAGACCCCACGCCGTACCCCCCACACGCCCCAAACCCCCAAACGTACTCCAGTCACCACCCAGACCCCCCGCACTCCGCAGACCCCCAAACGAACCCCAGTCACCACCCAGACCCCACGCACTCCGCAGACCCCCAAACGAACCCCAGTCACCACCCAAACCCCCCGCACCCCGCAGACCCCCAAACGGACCCCCCACACACGGCTGACGCGAACCATCTCGACCGGAACAGGCACCAGCTTCGTGGAGATGGAGAAGGAGAGACTGGAGAGGATGGAGGAAGAGAGGACAGAGAGACTTCACAGCTCCACCTTGGGAAACCCCACCAACCACAGACAGTGAGTCATTACCTTACCTTTTAGTGTGTGTGTGTGTGTGTGTGTGTGTGTGTGTGTGTGTGTGTGTGTGTGTGTGTGTGTGTGTGTGTGTGTGTGTGTGTGTGTGTGTGTGTTAGACCCCAAACTCCACTGCTGAACAGTTAACATGAGGTGTTTCTCTACGCATACTACCGTACTTCACACTCCAATGCTCTGAGTGCGTTCTTCGAGGGCAATCAATCAAATGTACAGTGCCTTGCGAAAGTATTCGGCCCCCTTGAACTTTGCGACCTTTTGCCACATTTCAGGCTTCAAACATAAAGATATACAACTGTATTTTTTTGTGAAGAATCAACAACAATTGGGACACAATCATGAAGTGGAACGACATTTATTGGATATTTCAAACTTTTTTAACAAATCAAAAACTGAAAAATTGGGCGTGCAAAATTATTCAGCCCCTTTACTTTCAGTGCAGCAAACTCTCTCCAGAAGTTCAGTGAGGATCTCTGAATGATCCAATGTTGACCTAAATGACTAATGATGATAAATACAATCCACCTGTGTGTAATCAAGTCTCCGTATAAATGCACCTGCACTGTGATAGTCTCAGAGACTCTGTCCATAGGACAACAATCAGTCGTATATTGCACAAATCTGGCCTTTATGGAAGAGTGGCAAGAAGAAAGCCATTTCTTAAAGATATCCATAAAAAGTGTTGTTTAAAGTTTGCCACAAGCCACCTGGGAGATACACCAAACATGTGGAAGAAGGTGCTCTGGTCAGATGAAACCAAAATTGAACTTTTTGGCAACAATGCAAAACGTTATGTTTGGCGTAAAAGCAACACAGCTGAACACACCATCCCCACTGTCAAACATGGTGGTGGCAGCATCATGGTTTGGGCCTGCTTTTCTTCAGCAGGGACAGGGAAGATGGTTAAAATTGATGGGAAGATGGATGGAGCCAAATACAGGACCATTCTGGAAGAAAACCTGATGGAGTCTGCAAAAGACCTGAGACTGGGACGGAGATTTGTCTTCCAACAAGACAATGATCCAAAACATAAAGCAAAATCTACAATGGAATGGTTCAAAAATAAACATATCCAGGTGTTAGAATGGCCAAGTCAAAGTCCAGACCTGAATCCAATCGAGAATCTGTGGAAAGAACTGAAAACTGCTGTTCACAAATGCTCTCCATCCAACCTCACTGAGCTCGAGCTGTTTTGCAAGGAGGAATGGGAAAACATTTCAGTCTCTCGATGTGCAAAACTGATAGAGACATACCCCAAGCGACTTACAGCTGTAATCGCAGCAAAAGGTGGCGCTACAAAGTATTAACTTAAAGGGGCTGAATAATTTTGCACGCCCAATTTTTCAGTTTTTGATTTGTTAAAAAAGTTTGAAATATCCAATAAATGTTGTTCCACTTCATGATTGTGTCCCACTTGTTGTTGATTCTTCACAAAAAAATACAGTTTTCTATCTTTATGTTTGAAGCCTGAAATGTGGCAAAAGGTCGCAAAGTTCAAGGGGGCCGAATACTTTCGCAAGGCACTGTATATATAGCCCTTCTTACATCAGCTGATGTCAAAGTGCTGTACAGAAACCCAGCATAAAACCCCAAAACAGCAAGCAATGCAGGTGTAGAAGCACGGTGGCTAGGAAAAACTCCCTAGAAAGGCCAGAACCTAGAGAGAAACCTAGAGAGGAACCAGGCTATGAGGGGTGGGCCAATCCTCTTCTGGCTGTGCCGGGTGGAGATTATAACAGAACATGGCCAAGATGTTCAAATGTTCATAAATGACCAGCATGGTCAAATAATAATAATCACAGTAGTTGTCGGGTGCAGCAAGTCAGCACCTCAGGAGTAAATGTCAGTTGGCTGTTCATAGCCGATCATTCAGAGTATCTCTACCGCTCCTGGTGTCTCTAGAGAGTTGAAAACAGCAGGTCTGGGACAGGTAGCACGTCCGGTGAACAGGTCAGGGTTCCATATCTGCAGGCAGAACAGTTGAAACTGGAGCAGCAGCACAGCCAGATGGACTGGGGACAGCAAGGAGTCATCATGCCAGGTAGTCCTGAGGCATGGTCCTAGGGCTCAGGTCTTCCGAGAGAGAGAGAGAAAGAAAGAAAGAAAGAAAGAAAGAATTAGAGAGAGCATACTTAAATTCACACAGGAAACCGGATAAGACAGGAGAAATACTCCAGATATAACAAACTGACCCTAGCCCCCCCGACACATAAACTACTGCAGACTGAGGCATTCTCTTGAGTACGTTCTTATTAGGATGAGAGAGTGGAGAACACATACATTTAACATTTAAAATGAACTGCACACTCCAATGCTACTGCATTACCTTTGACCTTTTAGAGTAAATTACATCATCAACATGTCGGCTGCTCATCTATGCTGGATCACGACTATCATCTGTAACTATTGTTAGCTATATGTCAAACATTTGTAGATCTGATTTAGTTTAATATTGCATTATTGTCAGTAAAGCAATTAGGACTGTTAATCCTTTTGTGTTTTGTGTTATTTAGCTACATTTACATTTGGTTAACAAAAGTAGCTAGCTAACTTTAGTAGTGTCTAAGCTAGCTAACTTTAGTAGTGTCTAAGCTAGTCTAGCCATTCGGTGATCCTCTTTTCATTTTCCATTGGTTTTGTCTTGTCTTGTATCACACCTGATTTCAATCCCATCAATTCCACGTTGTGTATTTAACCCTCTGTTCCCCATCATGTCATTATCGGTGATGGTTTTGTCTGTATGTGATGTATAAGTTATGATCTGGTGCGCAATGGGTTTTTGTACCCACTTTTATTATTTTGTATATTTTGTTTTTCAGAGTTTAGTGAATCACTTATTTAAACGACTTCCCTGCCACCAACACGCACACATTACACGGTTGTTGAGCAAGCTGCCCAAGATAAATGGCTTAGCTAAAATATCATTACTCCCCATAATCCATAGCTACATGGGTTTACTACACAGCCTGCAAGGACTCTGTCAACCCTGGGGAAACATGTCAATATAGCAAGATAAAATATTGTATTCAGGCAACATATGAGATGTGAATAGGCAACATTATATTGCGAATACAATTTATTTTCTATCGCTTCATCCCAGATAATAAATTCGCCATTGATTAAAAAAATAAATAAAAAAATGTCGTTTTTTTTTTTTTTTTTACATGGTTGCATCACATGCTTCGAAATGTGTACAATCAGACTGACTATACATCCGATAAGTCAAATCAAATCGTATTGGTCACATTTCGGCAGGGTTGCCTAGTGGTTAGAGCGTTGGACTAGTAACCGGAAGGTTGCAAGTTCAAACCCCTGAGCTGACAAGTTACAAATCTGTCGTTCTGCCCCTGAACAAGACAGTTAAACCACTGTTCCTAGGCCGTCATTGAAAATAAGAATTTGTTCTTAACTGACTTGCCTAGTTAAATAAAGGTAAAATAAAAAATAAACATGTGTTTTGCGGATGTTATTGTGGGTGCAGTGAAATGCTTGTGTTTCTAGGTCCAACAGTGCAGTAATATCTAACAATTTCACAGCAATACACACAAATCTAAAGTAATTAAGAATATTAAAATATTTGGATGAGCAATGTCAGAGCGGCATAGACTAAGATACAGTACAATAGGATACACTATATACATGCTAACCTTCTTCATTCTTATTTACAATGACGGCCAAACCCGGACAACTCTGGGCCAATTGTGCGCCGCCCTATGGGACTCCCAATCACGGCCAGATGTGATACAGCCTGGATTACCCTAGTCTGTAGTGATGCTTCTAGCACAAAGATGCCTTAGACCGCTGGGACACTCGGGTATCAAGAGTGTGCAAAGCTGTCATCAAGGTAAAAGGGTGGCAATTTTAAGAATCTCAAATATAAAATATATTTTGATTTGTTAAACACTTTTTTGGGGGGGTTACTACATGATTCCATGTGTGTTATTTCATAGTGTTGACGTCTTCACTATTATTCTACAATGTAGAAAATAGACAAAATAAAGAGAAACCCTGGAACGAGTAGGTGTTCTAAAACTTCTGAGCGGTAGTGTACACATATAAAATGAGTAACGCAAATATATGAACACAATTAAAGTGACTAGTGTTCCATTATTAAAGTCGGCAGTGATTTCTAGTCCATATATATAGGCAGCCAGTCTGATGTACTAGTAGTGGTGGCTGTTTAACAGTCTGATGGCCTTGAGATAGAAGCTGTTTTTTTCAGTCTCTCGGTCCCAGCTTTGATGCACCTGTACTGATCTCGCCTTCTGGATGATAGCGGGGTCTTTTTAAGTGGGAGAACTTGCACAATTGGTGGCTGACTAAATACTTTTTTGCCCCACTGTACGTTTAGGTTTCATGTATACATGATTATGGTTGCCTGTTAGGGGACCTTTCCTTCGGGCTACAAAGACCACCTAATGCTGAAAAGGGCTCTAACTAACCAATAATACACGATAGAAAGTCTGGAACCAAAAGATGCCGTCTGTCTGTACGTAGGGAAGACCGTTGTGGGGGAGACCGTTGGCTAGCGTGTAGGAGAGAGATGCTGTCTGTCTGTATGTAACGGATGTGAAACGGCTAGCTTAGTTAGCGTGGGCGCTAAATAGCGTTTCAATCAGTGACGTCACTTGCTCTGAGACCTTGAAGTAGTAGTTCCCCTTGCTCTGCAAGGGCCGCGGCTTTTGTGGAGCGATGGGTAACGACGCTTCGTAGGTGTCAGTTGTTGATGTGTGCAGAAGGTCCCTGGTTCGCGCCCGGGTATGGGCGAGGGGATGGTTTAAAATTATACTGTTACATTGATGCTGTTGACCCGGATTACTGGTTGCTGCGGAAAAAGGAGGAAGGTCAAAAGGGGGGTGAGTGTAACGGATGTGAAACAGCTAGCTTAGTTAGCGTGGGCGCTAAATAGCGTTTCAATCAGTGACGTCACTTGCTCTGAGACCTTGAAGTAGTAGTTCCCCTTGCTCTGCAAGGGCCGCGGCTTTTGTGGAGCGATGGGTAACGACGCTTCGTAGGTGTCAGTTGTTGATGTGTGCAGAAGGTCCCTGGTTCGCGCCCGGGTATGGGCGAGGGGACGGTTTAAAATTATACTGTTACATGTACGTAGGGGAGACCGTTGACTAGCGTGTAGGAGAGAGATGCTGTCTGTCTGTACGTAGGGAAGACCGTTGGCTAGCGTGTAGTAGAGAGATGCTGTCTGTCTGTACGTAGGGAAGACCGTTGGCTAGCGTGTAGGAGAGAGATGCTGTCTGTCTGTACGTAGGGAAGACCGTTGTGGGGGAGACCGTTGGCTAGCGTGTAGGAGAGAGATGCTTTCTGTCTGTACGTAGGGGAGACCATTGACTAGCGTGTAGGAGAGAGATGCTGTCTGTCTGTACGTAGGGGAGACCGTTGACTAGCGTGTAGGAGAGAGATGCTGTCTGTCTGTAAGTAGGGGAGACCGTTGGCTAGCGTGTAGGAGAGAGATGCCGTCTGTCTGTACGTAGGGAAGACCGTTGGCTAGCGTGTAGGAGAGAGATGCCGTCTGTCTGTACGTAGGGAAGACCGTTGGCTAGCGTGTAGGAGAGAGATGCTGTCTGTCTGTACGTAGGGAAGACCGTTGGCTAGCGTGTAGGAGAGAGATGCTGTCTGTCTGTACGTAGGGAAGACCGTTGTGGGGGAGACCGTTGGCTAGCGTGTAGGAGAGAGATGCTGTCTGTCTGTACGTAGGGAAGACCGTTGTGGGGGAGACCGTTGGCTAGCGTGTAGGAGAGAGATGCTGTCTGTCTGTACGTAGGGAAGACCGTTGTGGGGGAGACCGTTGGCTAGCGTGTAGGAGAGAGATGTATGTGATTCATATGCTGTTGCAGATCGTGTGCTGCTGTTGGTGCGGGGGGTAGGAAGGTAGGAGGAAGAGAGGTCCATACCTGCAATTGAAACACACTCCACTTCTTCAATGCGAGACACCCTCTGTATATTAATATCCTTTGTTTTTGGTCGGGTAGAAGGAGTTCTCCCTTCCTCTGCTGGGAGTCTATGTCTTCCATAAATCAAATCAAATGTATTTATTTATAAAGCCCTTCTTACATCAGCTGATATCTCAACGTGCTGTACAGAAACCCAGCCTAAAACCCCAAACAGCATGGTAATTTCTGAAAAAGTGATCTCTACATTCTGTCTCCTACTGGGGCTCTGACCTGGCTCTCGTCTGGTTCTGTATAGCAGACACTGGCCTTGTTATTGTGGCCTGACACACCAGCTGATTGGATGATGATGATAACATGATATATTTAGGCTGCATATGAAATGCTCACCTATTTCATTACTTTTGACCACATGTCCCACAGTGGTCTGGTTAACTGCTTGTTCATCCAATATTTTCTCCATCCCAATCATTGTCTTTGGTGAAACCAATATATTCTAGAAGGGTTGTTTTCCCGGAAGCACTCATAGGGGAGAGTGTCATACAAACACCCTTTAAAAAATTCACCCGTTTTGAATGTTATATTTTTTGGGGGGTTGGAGTGGTGTTCTATCGATTCCCAGGGGTCATTTCATGTTCGTGTGTATCATGTGCTCTTGCCGCTCACGCAGGCTGAAACACAGCCGGTATGATGTAGCATGGTGATGTAGCATGGGGATGTAGCATGGTGATGTAGCATGGGGATGTAGCATGGTGATGTAGCATGGGGATGTAGCATGGTGATGTAGCATGGGGATGTAGCATGGTGATGTAGCATGGTGATGTAGCATGGGGATGTAGCATGGTGATGTAGCATGGTGATGTAGCATGGTGATGTAGCATGGTGATGTAGCATGGGGATGTAGCATGGGGATGTAGCATGGGGATGTAGCATGGGGATGTAGCATGGTGATGTAGCATGGTGATGTAGCATGGTGATGTAGCATGGGGATGTAGCATGGTGATGTAGCATGGTGATGTAGCATGGTGATGTAGCATGGGGATGTAGCATGGTGATGTAGCATGGGGATGTAGCATGGTGATGTAGCATGGGGATGTAGCATGGTGATGTAGCATGGTGATGTAGCATGGTGATGTAGCATGGTGATGTAGCATGGTGATGTAGCATGGGGATGTAGCATGGTGATGTAGCATGGGGATGTAGCATGGTGATGTAGCATGGTGATGTAGCATGGTGATGTAGCATGGGGATGTAGCATGGGGATGTAGCATGGGGATGTAGCATGGGGATGTAGCATGGTGAATGTAGCATGGTGAATGTAGCATGGTGTTCACGCAGGCTGAAACACAGCCGGTATGATGTAGCATGGTGATTAAGTCGTTCTCACTACTCTGGAAGTTAATAGGAATATGACACATACAGATTTCAGACTGGCCAATCACTCATTCAATCACATTGTAAACAAACATACGTGGGCCACCGCTGCTTAACTAATATAGGGGAAACATTGCTCTCTCTGTTTCTGTCTCTCTCTCTCTTTCTCCCCTCTCTTGCTCTCTCTCTCTCTCCCCCCTCTCTCTCTCTTTCTGCCTGTCTCTCTCTCTCTCTCCCCCCTCTCTCTCTCTTTCTGCCTGTCTCTCTCTCTCTCTCTCTCTTCTGTCTCTCTCTCTCTCTCTTCTGTCTCTCTCTCTCTTTCTCCCCTCTCTTGCTCTCTCTCTCTCTCCCCCCTCTCTCTCTCTTTCTGCCTGTCTCTCTCTCTCTCTTCTGTCTCTCTCTCTCTCTCTTCTGTCTCTCTCTCTCTCTTCTGTCTGTCTCTCTCTCTCTTTCTGTCTCTCTCTCTTTCTGTCTCTCTCTCTCTTTCTCCCCTCTCTTGCTCTCTCTCTCTCTCCCCCCTCTCTCTCTTTCTGTCTGTCAATTCAATTCAATTCAATTCAAGGGCTTTATTGGCATGGGAAACATGTGTTAACATTGCCAAAGCAAGTGAGGTAGATATTATATAAAGTGAATATATAAAGTGAAATAAACAATAAAAATGAACAGTAAACATTACACATACAGAAGTTTCAAAACAATAAATACATTACAAATGTAATATTATATATACAGTGTTTTAACAATGTACACATGGTGAAGGACACAAGATAAAATAAATAAGCATAAATATGGGTTGTATTTACAATGGTGTGTGTTCTTCACTGGTTGCCCTTTTCTCGTGGCAACAGGTCACAAATCTTGCTGCTGTGATGGCACACTGTGGAATTTCACCCAGTAGATATGGGAGTTTTTCAAAATTGGATTTGTTTTCGAATTCTTTGTGGATCTGTGTAATCTGAGGGAAATATATTTCTCTAATATGGTCATACATTGGGCAGGAGGTTAGGAAGTGCAGCTCAGTTTCCACCTCATTTTGTGGGCAGTGTGCAGTCTGTCTCTCTCTCTGTCTTTCTCCCCTCTCTTGCTCTCTCTCTCTCTCTCTCTCTCTTTCTCCCCTCTCTTGCTCTCTCTCTCCCCCCCCTCTCTCTCTTTCTGTCTGTCTCTCTCTCTCTCTCTCTCTCTATCTCTCTCTCTCTCTTCTGTCTCTCTCTCTCTTCTGTCTCTCTCTCTCTCTTCTGTCTCTCTCTCACTCTCTCTTCTGTCTCTCTCTCTCTCTCTTCTGTCTCTCTCTCTCTCTCTCTCTCTCTCTCTCTCTTCTCTCTCTCTCTCTCTCTCTCTCTCTCTCTCTCTCTTTCTAGGTTTTTGAAAGATCCCGACTTAAATTAACACTTTATTAGAGCTGATTCTGTTTGTCAGTGACTTTCTCCCTGTTAGAGAATGAACACCGGTGGTGTTACAATAAGTCTTTTAGGGTGTTGTTCTAACACTGTATGGTGTGTAAAGCCTTGTTTGCCTATTTATTTCCCAGGGTGCCTTTCGAGTGAATTTTATCTGTACCAGTAACACCCATTACTGTTTGCTAGTGTTCTGAACAGACCGAGTAAAAACTCACAGACAACTAGACAAAAGCTCAAATCAAGTTTATTCACCCACTGGGTCAAACGACTGCAGAGACAAAGACACGATTACACAAGCACATATATTTATAGACCTCCTACTAGGCAGAGTCATCTCCTTGCACATCTAGAGACAGCCAATACGTCTCTGTTGCTAGGCAGGAATGTAATTGGTTCCTCTCTCTGATGTAGGCATGGCCCTGCCTGATGATAGAACCTTCGTGGGCGTGGCAGTATATGTGTGTGGCATAGAACTGTTCCTTCTCACTTCATGTGTCCTCCTCCCTCCTCCCTAATCCTGTTCTATCTTATCAGTGACTGAAACCAGACTGTTTGCCCTTTGACCCCCTCCTTAAGAGCCATGAGATTAAACAATACCACGTTTTAACAGAACGTAAACTTTCTGCCCTCCCCCTTGTCTCACTCAGTAACTTTCCATACACCTAGTTCCTATCCACCCTCCATTAACCCCAACACATACATTCATTATACACGTAAAGTCATCAATACGCTCTAGTATGGTAACATTAATAAGTATATTTCAAACTAGAATCCAACACTAGTGACAGACATGATTTATTTGTAATTTTTTTCATCATCTTTGAAATGCAAGAGAAAGACCATAATGTATTATTGCAGTTTATGTGCAATTTAGATTTTGGCCACAAGATACCAGCATTGTCAGTGCAACGTTTTAGACTGTACCTAACTGTGCACTCTCCTCGAACAATAGCATTGTATTATTTCACTGTAATCGCTACTATAAATTGGACAGTGCAGTTAGATTAACAAGAATGTAACGTTTAAGATATATATATATATATCAGATATGTCTATGTCCAGGGAAATGTTTTTGTGACTTAGAACGCCATGCTAATCACGTTAGCCCTTATTAGTTCAACCGTCCCGCGCGCGGGGGGGGGGGCACTGATCTCGTTAGAGGTTAAACACAGTTGTCTTAAACTCAGGCCACATCATATTATGCTGGCTTGCAAATTGTATAATTCATATTAGTGATGGGCATTCCTAGTCTTTTCGGTGAGCCGGCTCATTTTGCTCTGTTTACCTAAAAGAGCTGATTCATTTTGCTCCCAAACGGCTCTTTGTTCTAAATGCTTACAAATCGACCTAGAACCATGAAAAAGTTTGCAAATCTTCAATTTAAAGCCCTAAAGTTAGGCTACCATTATGTCAGATCATCAAATACATTTTTACCAGATTAAAAATTATGGATATTTTTTTTTTAAGCACTGAAAAATTCAGCATGGACCAGATAGACGCGCTGTCCCCACTATTTCTTGTTTTTGTTTCTGCAGTGAGGATTCACCCTTATTTAGAGAAGGATTTGTAATGTATCTGCAGAAACACATTGATATAAACTCCAAAAGCCTCAGAGGCTCTGCAGTGATGTTACGTTTGATATCGGAGCTCCGAGACGTGAGTAGAAATCGCTAAGCAGTGTAATTTGAAGCAGTGTGCCGATACCTGTATCACTTTATTAGAAGCAAGGGATCAATGATGGCCGAAGCTTCATTTCGTCAAACAACCACCTGATTGGTTTGGGTTTGGTAGAAGAGAAAGGCTACGCTGTGCACTCGCTACCGGGTGTGGGACGTCATCTATAATCATTTGGTTGCTCTAAACTCTTTTGACCAGCAGGTGCCGCGAGTGTACACTGTGTTGATATAAGCGTTAATTACTCAATTTGCTGGAAAACCTCAATGCTTCAGGAGTCTTTGTTTCCCCGTCACAGCATGCAAGTCGGCGAGCCGAATGAACGACTCTTTCACCAATGCTATTTGTTCACAAATGACCCATCCCTAATTCCTATTGGAATCCAGACAGATATCCAACCATTTTTATGACTCGCCATTCTGTAGTTAGAATGATTGCCAAGGTAGGGAAGATTTATAAATGAGACAACCTAAACCATCGAAACTGGAACAACCATCTCAATAACGGGTGAAAATGATTGGTTATTTGTCTTTGTGTAATATAAGATCAAATAACCAATCAATGTGCAGAAACACGTTAAAACAAACTATTTGAAAAAAGCAACCAAGCATGATGGGAAATATTATACAATGGCACTGGACGAGATGGCTGCCGTTTTTAGATGCTCCTAACCAATTGTGCCATTGTGTGTGTTTTTTTGCGTTATTTGTAACTTATATTGTACGGAATGTTTCTGCCACCGTATCTTATGACCGAAAAGAGCTTCTGAACATCAGAACAGCGATTACTCACCTCGTACTGGACAAAGATTTTTTTTCTTTAACGAGTCGGACGCAAAAGATTTACTTCAGACACCCGACAAGGCCCAAATCCCCGTCCTTCACATGAAGAAGAGCCAGAGATATCGGTGTAGTAGGTTGGAGTGCCTTGTAAGGATCCAACAGAGAGTGGGTAATCCACCTCTACCATCAGTCCTATTAGCCAACGTGCAATCATTGGATAACAAAATGGATGAGCTCCGATCACGACTATCCTACCAATGGGACATTAAACACTGTAATATCTTATGTTTCACAGAGTCGTGAAACATAAAATACAGCTGGCTGGGTTTTCAGTCCATCAGCAAGATAGATAGAACAGCTGCCTCCGGTAAGACAAGGGGTGGCGGTCTGTGTCTATTTGTAAATAACAGCTGGTGCACAAAATCTAATATTAAGGAAGTCTCTAGGTTTTGCTCGCCTGAGGTTGAGTATCTCATGATAAGCTGTAGACCACACTATTTACCAAGAAAGTTTTCATCTATATTTTTTGTAGCTGTCTATTTACAACCATAAACCGATGCTGGAACTAAGTCAGCACTCAACAAGTTGTATAAGGCCAAACAGGAAAACGCTCATCCAGAAGCGGCACTCATAGATGGGGGGACTGCATACAAGCAAAAATTAAAGCAGGAAGCACCAGTGACACGATCAATAAAAAAATGGTCAGAGGAAGCAGATGCTAAGCTGCAGGACTGTTTTGCTATCACAGACTGGAACATGTTCCGGGATTCTTCCGATGGCATTGAGGAGTAAACCACATCAGTCACTGGCTTTATCAATAAGTGCATCGATGACGTCGTCCCCACAGTGACCGTACGTGCATACCCCAACCAGAAGCCATGGATTACAGGCAACATCCGCACTGATCTAAAGGGTCGAGCTGCTGCTTTCACGGAGTGGGATCAAGGATCAAGATCCCTACTGCCTAAATTAATTTTGTTGCGTAAAACATTTTTTTTACGCTTGGAAAAAAGAAAAGCTGCTCTTTTGTGTGCACTGCCGGTAATACCGCATATCCCGGTATGGTACAGGAACGATATGATGGTATGATAATCTGGACACCATCCAACCCTAGATGGCTTCTAATGGCTTCTAATCAAGGCTGTGGAGTTGGGTTGCATCCACAAAAGTAGTGCACTATATAAGGAATAGGGTTCCATAGGTCTCTGGTCTAAAGTAGTGCACTATATAGGGAATAGTGTACCGTTTGGGACATCAACCTTTTTGTTACAATGCTACAGTAAAGCAGATATATCTACAACTGAATGTACAGTAAAGTACTGAAGATATTAGTAACAGTTCATTGATGCCTGGGGTCCTTCAATAGAACGAGTGACTACAGATGCAGGTTCTGAACATTGTTACATCATCATCTTCACTCATGATGGATATGTGTATTTATGAAATTATATATGAAATACATTGTTAAGTGTTACTAACACACCTCACGTCTTTTCTGTCCGTGTCTCACATTCTCTCTCTCTCACATTCTCTCTCTCTCACATTCTCTCTCTCTCTCTCCCTCTCTCTCTCTATCTGTTTCTTTCTCTCTCTCTCTCTCTCTCTCTCTCTCTCTCTCTCTCTCTCTCTCTCTCTCTCTCTCCCACTCTCTCTCTCTCTCTCTCTCTCTCTCTCTCTCTCTCTCTCTCTCTCTCTCTCTCTCTCTCTCTCTCTCTCTCTCTCTCTCTCTCTCTCTATCTCTCTATCTCTCTCTCTTTCTGTCTCTCTCTCTCTGTCTCTCTCTCTCTCTGTCTCTCTCTCTGTCTCTCTCTCTGTCTCTCTCTCTATCTCTCTATCTCTCTATCTCTCTCTCTTTCTGTCTCTCTCTCTGTCTCTCTCTCTCTCTGTCTCTCTCTCTCTCTCTCTCTCTCTCTCTGTTTCTCTCTCTCTCTCTCTGTTTCTCTCTCTGTGTCTCTGTCTCTGTCTCTGTCTCTCTCTCTCTCTCTCTCTCTCTCTCTCGCTCCCTGTATGTCTCTTTCACTGTCTCTGTCTCTCTTTCTCTCTCTCTCTCTCTCTCTCTCTCTCGCTCTTTAGGTCAGACGGACACTTCAACAAAGACAGGTCGGTAACGTTTCATGTTTCACAAATGTTTGGGTTTTTCAGAAACCTCTTTATCCCCTCCCCATTGTCATGAAGCATTGACATAGTCCAGTGAGACAAGGCAACACAATAGGAAGGGCTACCTTCATCACTGAGACATACCTGTGGATCACCTGGGAATCTCTGGAATATAAAACTTTAATGTAGCCTACTTGAGTCTGCAGGTGAATATCTGGGCTAGTTGGTGGTGTTCTGCTAGCTAGCTTGTCTCTGCTTTTGCTTGTCTCTCCGTTAGTTTGTCTCTGCGTTAGCTTGTCTCTGCGTTAGCTTGTCTCTGCGTTAGCTCGTCTCTGTTTTAGCTCGTCTCTGTTTTAGCTCGTCTCTGCATTAGCTCGTCTCTGCGTTAGCTTGTCTCTGTTTTAGCTTGTCTCTGCGTTAGCTCGTCTCTACATTAGCTTGTCTCTGTTTTAGCTTGTCTCTGTTTTAGCTTGTCTCTGTTTTAGCTCGTCTCTGCGATAGCTTTTGTCTGTTTTAGCTTGTCTCTGTTTTAGCTTGTCTCTGTTTTAGCTTGTCTCTGCGTTAGCTCGTCTCTGCGTTAGCTTGTCTCTGCGTTAGCTTGTCTCTGTTTTAGCTTGTCTCTGTTTTAGCTCGTCTCTGCTCTAGCTTTTCTCTGCGTTAGCTTGTCTCTGCGTTAGCTTGTCTCTGTTTTAGCTTGTCTCTGTTTTAACTTGTCTCTGTTTTAGCTTGTCTCTGCGTTAGCTTGTCTCTGCATTAGCTTTTCTCTGCATGGAGCCTCTTTATTTTTGGCAACAACATGAAAATGAGACAGGGTCAGAGAGGATAAATGCTGTGTTGTTGTGGAAACGCCTCGGATGAAGTGAATTGCCTCTGAAAACAGCTAATAGTTCACGGTACCTACTGCCACAAGACTGTTACACCTCAGTTTGTAGAAACTGTGATATGTTGCTCTATACATGTTATGGGTTCAGTGGTTGAATATACTGATGGAACCCCCATGTTATGTTATGGGTTCAGTGGTTGACTATTCTGATGGAACCCCCATGTTATGTTATGGGTTCAGTGGTTGACTATACTGATGGAACCCACATGTTATGTTATGGGTTCAGTGGTTGACTATTCTGATGGAACCCACATGTTATGTTATGGGTTCAGTGGTTGACTATTCTGATGGAACCCACATGTTATGTTATGGGTTCAGTGGTTGACTATTCTGATGGAACCCACAGGCCCACATTTTGTAGATATTCTCCAATAGCTGTCTTGAATTCCAAATGATGGTGAATGAATGGTTAAGGTAAGGGTTAAGGTTTGGTATATGGTTATGAATGGTTGAGGTAAGGGTTAAGGTTTAGGATATGGTTATGAATGGTTAAGGTAAGGGTTAAGGTTTAGGATATGGTTATGAATGGTTAAGGTTTGAGATAGGGTTATGAATGGTTAAGGTAAGGGTTAAGGTTTGGGATAGGGTTATGAATGGTTAAGGTAAGGGTTAAGGTTTGGGATAGGGTTATGAATGGTTAAGGTAAGGGTTAAGGTTTGGGATAGGGTTATGAATGGTTAAGGTAAGGGTTAAGGTTTAGGATAGGGTTATGAATGGTTAAGGTAAGGGTTAAGGTTTAGGATAGGGTTATGAATGGTTAAGGTAAGGGTTAAGGTTTAGGATAGGGTTATAAATGATTGAATTCCGCCATCTGGTTCCTTTTTTAGGGCAATGTGAACATAAAGCTCCCCAGGTTCACTTGTCATTATCCAGGATCACACACTAGACTACTGTTATAACCCCTCACACTAGACTACTGATATAACCCCTCCCACTAGACTACTGACATATCCCCTCACACTAGACTACTGTTATAACCTCTCACACTAGACTACTGTTATAACGCCTCACACTAGACTACTGTTATAACCCCTCACACTAGACTACTGATATAACCCCTCCCACTAGACTACTGACATATCCCCTCACACTAGACTACTGTTATAACCCCTCACGCTAGACTACTGACACAACCCCTCACACTAGACTACTGTTATAACCCCTCACACTAGACTACTGACATATCCCTCACACTAGACTACTGACATAACCCCTCACACTAGACTACTGACATAACCCCTCACACTAGACTACTGTTATAACCCCTCACACTAGACTACTGATATAACCCCTCACACTAGACTACTGATATAACCCCTCACACTAGACTACTGTTATAACCTCTCACACTAGACTACTGTTATAACCCCTCCCACAATACTACTGTTATAACCTCTCACACAAGACTACTGTTATAACCCATCCCACTAGACTACTGTTATAACCTCTCACACTAGACTACTGTTATAACCCCTCACACTAGACTACTGTTATAACCCCTCACACTAGACTACTGATATAACCCCTCACACTAGACTACTGTTATAACCCCTCACACTAGACTACTGATATAACCCCTCACACTAGACTACTGATACAACCCCTCACACTAGACTACTGATATAACCCCTCACACTAGACTACTGATATAACCCCTCCCACTAGACTACTGACATATCCCCTCACACTAGACTACTGTTATAACCCCTCACGCTAGACTACTGACATAACCCCTCACACTAGACTACTGTTATAACCCCTCACACTAGACTACTGTTATAACCCCTCACACTAGACTACTGATATAAACCCTCACACTAGACTACTGTTATAACCTCTCACACTAGACTACTGTTATAACCCCTCCCACTAGACTACTGTTATAACCTCTCACACTAGACTACTGTTATAACCCATCCCACTAGACTACTGTTATAACCTCTCACACTAGACTACTGTTATAACCCCTCACACTAGACTACTGATATAACCCCTCACACTAGACTACTGATATAACCCCTCACACTAGACTACTGATATAACCGCTCACACTAGACTACTGTCATAACCCCTCACACTAGACTACTGTTATAACCCCTCACACTAGACTACTGTTATAACCCCTCACACTAGACTACTGATATAACCCCTCACACTAGACTACTGTTATAACCCCTCACACTAGACTACTGTTATAACCCCTCACACTATACTGACATATCCCCTCACACTAGACTACTGTTATAACCCCTCACGCTAGACTACTGACACAACCCCTCACACTAGACTACTGTTATAACCCCTCACACTAGACTACTGACATATCCCTCACACTAGACTACTGACATAACCCCTCACACTAGACTACTGACATAAACCCTCACACTAGACTACTGTTATAACCCCTCACACTAGACTACTGATATAACCCCTCACACTAGACTATTGTTATAACCTCTCACACTAGACTACTGTTATAACCCCTCCCACTAGACTACTGTTATAACCTCTCACACTAGACTACTGTTATAACCTCTCACAGTAGACTACTGACATAACCCCTCACACTAGACTACTGTTATAACCCCTCACACTAGACTACTGACATATCCCTCACACTAGACTACTGACATAACCCCTCACACTAGACTACTGACATAACCCCTCACACTAGACTACTGTTATAACCCCTCACACTAGACTACTGATATAACCCCTCACACTAGACTACTGTTATAACCCCTCACACTAGACTACTGATATAAACCCTCACACTAGACTACTGTTATAACCTCTCACACTAGACTACTGTTATAACCCCTCCCACTAGACTACTGTTATAACCTCTCACACTAGACTACTGTTACAACCCATCCCACTAGACTACTGTTATAACCTCTCACACTAGACTACTGTTATAACCTCTCACAGTAGACTACTGTTATAACCCTTCACACTAGACTACTGTTATAACCTCTCACACTAGACTACTGTTATAACCCCTCACACTAGACTACTGTTATAACTCCTCACACTAGACTACTGTTATAACCTCTCACACTAGACTACTGTTATAACCCCTCACACTAGACTACTGTTATAACCCCTCACACTAGACTACTGTCATAACCCCTCACACTAGACTACTGTTATAACCCCTCACACTAGACTACTGATACAACCCCTCACACTAGACTACTGTTATAACCCCTCACACTAGACTACTGATATAACCCCTCACATTAGACTACTGTTATAACCCCTCACACTAGACTACTGATATTACCCCTCACACTAGACTACTGTTATAACCCCTCACACTAGACTACTGATATAACCCCTCCCACTAGACTACTTTTATAACCCCTCACACTAGACTACTGATATAACCCCTCACACTAGACTACTGATATAACCCCTCACACTAGACTACTGATATAACCGCTCACACTAGACTACTGATATAACCCCTCACACTAGACTACTGTCATAACCCCTCACACTAGACTACTGTTATAACCCCTCACACTAGACTACTGTTATAACCCCTCACACTAGACTACTGATATAACCCCTCACACTAGACTACTGTTATAACCCCTCACACTAGACTACTGTTATAACCCCTCACACTATACTGACATATCCCCTCACACTAGACTACTGTTATAACCCCTCACACTAGACTACTGATATAACCCCTCACACTAGACTACTGATATAACCCCTCACACTAGACTACTGATATAACCCCTCACACTAGACTACTGATATAACCCCTCACACTAGACTACTGTTATAACCCCTCACACTAGACTACTGATATAACCCCTCACACTAGACTACTGTCATAACCCCTCACACTAGACTACTGATATAACCCCTCACCCTAGACTACTGTCATAACCCCTCACACTAGACTACTGTCATAACCCCTCACACTAGACTACTGATATAACCCCTCACACTAGACTACTGATATAACCCCTCACACTAGACTACTGATATAACCCCTCACACTAGACTACTGTTATAACCCCTCACACTAGACTACTGTTATAACCCCTCACACTAGACTACTGTTATAACCTCTCACAGTAGACTACTGATATAACCCCTCACACTAGACTACTGTCATAACCCCTCACACTAGACTACTGATATAACCCCTCACACTAGACTACTGTTATAACCCCTCACACTAGACTACTGATATAACCCCTCACACTAGACTACTGTCATAACCCCTCACACTAGACTACTGTTATAACCCCTCACACTAGACTACTGTCATAACCCCTCACACTAGACTACTGTTATAACCCCTCACACTAGACTACTGATACAACCCCTCACACTAGACTACTGTTTTAACCCCTCACACTAGACTACTGTCATAACCCCTCACACTAGACTACTGTTATAACCCCTCACACTAGACTACTGATATAACCCCTCACACTAGACTACTGTTATAACCCCTCACACTAGACTACTGATATAACCCCTCACACTAGACTACTGTCATAACCCCTCACACTAGACTACTGTCATAACCCCTCACACTAGACTACTGTTATAACCCCTCACACTAGACTACTGATACAACCCCTCACACTAGACTACTGATATAACCCCTCACACTAGACTACTGATATAACCCCTCCCACTAGACTACTGTTATAACCTCTCACACTAGACTACTGTTATAACCTCTCACAGTAGACTACTGTTATAACCCTTCACACTAGACTACTGTTATAACCTCTCACACTAGACTACTGTTATAACCCCTCACACTAGACTACTGTTATAACTCCTCACACTAGACTACTGTTATAACCCCTCACACTAGACTACTGATATAACCCCTCACACTAGACTACTGTTATAACCCCTCACACTAGACTACTGTCATAACCCCTCACACTAGACTACTGTTATAACCCCTCACACTAGACTACTGATACAACCCCTCACACTAGACTACTGTTATAACCCCTCACACTAGACTACTGATATAACCCCTCACACTAGACTACTGTTATAACCCCTCACACTAGACTACTGATATAACCCCTCACACTAGACTACTGTTATAACCCCTCACACTAGACTACTGATATAACCCCTCACACTAGACTACTGTCATAACCCCTCACACTAGACTACTGATATAACCCCTCACACTAGACTACTGATATAACCCCTCACACTAGACTACTGATATAACCCCTCACACTAGACTACTGATATAACCCCTCACACTAGACTACTGATATAACCCCTCACACTAGACTACTGTTATAACCCCTCACACTAGACTACTGATATAACCCCTCACACTAGACTACTGTCATAACCCCTCACACTAGACTACTGATATAACCCCTCACACTAGACTACTGTCATAACCCCTCACACTAGACTACTGATATAACCCCTCACACTAGACTACTGATATAACCCCTCACACTAGACTACTGATATAACCCCTCACACTAGACTACTGATATAACCCCTCACACTAGACTACTGTTATAACCCCTCACACTAGACTACTGTTATAACCCCTCACACTAGACTACTGTTATAACCTCTCACAGTAGACTACTGATATAACCCCTCACACTAGACTACTGTCATAACCCCTCACACTAGACTACTGATATAACCCCTCACACTAGACTACTGTTATAACCCCTCACACTAGACTACTGATACAACCCCTCACACTAGACTACTGTCATAACCCCTCACACTAGACTACTGTCATAACCCCTCACACTAGACTACTTTTATAACCTCTCACACTAGACTACTGTTATAACCTCTCACACTAGACTACTGTCATAACCCCTCACACTAGACTACTGATATAACCCCTCACACTAGACTACTGTTATAACCCCTCACACTAGACTACTGTTATAACCCCTCACACTATACTGACATATCCCCTCACACTAGACTACTGTTATAACCCCTCACACTAGACTACTGATATAACCCCTCACACTAGACTACTGATATAACCCCTCACACTAGACTACTGATATAACCCCTCACACTAGACTACTGATATAACCCCTCACACTAGACTACTGTTATAACCCCTCACACTAGACTACTGATATAACCCCTCACACTAGACTACTGTCATAACCCCTCACACTAGACTACTGATATAACCCCTCACCCTAGACTACTGTCATAACCCCTCACACTAGACTACTGTCATAACCCCTCACACTAGACTACTGATATAACCCCTCACACTAGACTACTGATATAACCCCTCACACTAGACTACTGATATAACCCCTCACACTAGACTACTGTTATAACCCCTCACACTAGACTACTGTTATAACCCCTCACACTAGACTACTGTTATAACCTCTCACAGTAGACTACTGATATAACCCCTCACACTAGACTACTGTCATAACCCCTCACACTAGACTACTGATATAACCCCTCACACTAGACTACTGTTATAACCCCTCACACTAGACTACTGATATAACCCCTCACACTAGACTACTGTCATAACCCCTCACACTAGACTACTGTTATAACCCCTCACACTAGACTACTGTCATAACCCCTCACACTAGACTACTGTTATAACCCCTCACACTAGACTACTGATACAACCCCTCACACTAGACTACTGTTTTAACCCCTCACACTAGACTACTGTCATAACCCCTCACACTAGACTACTGTTATAACCCCTCACACTAGACTACTGATATAACCCCTCACACTAGACTACTGTTATAACCCCTCACACTAGACTACTGATATAACCCCTCACACTAGACTACTGTCATAACCCCTCACACTAGACTACTGTCATAACCCCTCACACTAGACTACTGTTATAACCCCTCACACTAGACTACTGATACAACCCCTCACACTAGACTACTGATATAACCCCTCACACTAGACTACTGATATAACCCCTCCCACTAGACTACTGTTATAACCTCTCACACTAGACTACTGTTATAACCTCTCACAGTAGACTACTGTTATAACCCTTCACACTAGACTACTGTTATAACCTCTCACACTAGACTACTGTTATAACCCCTCACACTAGACTACTGTTATAACTCCTCACACTAGACTACTGTTATAACCCCTCACACTAGACTACTGATATAACCCCTCACACTAGACTACTGTTATAACCCCTCACACTAGACTACTGTCATAACCCCTCACACTAGACTACTGTTATAACCCCTCACACTAGACTACTGATACAACCCCTCACACTAGACTACTGTTATAACCCCTCACACTAGACTACTGATATAACCCCTCACACTAGACTACTGTTATAACCCCTCACACTAGACTACTGATATAACCCCTCACACTAGACTACTGTTATAACCCCTCACACTAGACTACTGATATAACCCCTCACACTAGACTACTGTCATAACCCCTCACACTAGACTACTGATATAACCCCTCACACTAGACTACTGATATAACCCCTCACACTAGACTACTGATATAACCCCTCACACTAGACTACTGATATAACCCCTCACACTAGACTACTGATATAACCCCTCACACTAGACTACTGTTATAACCCCTCACACTAGACTACTGATATAACCCCTCACACTAGACTACTGTCATAACCCCTCACACTAGACTACTGATATAACCCCTCACACTAGACTACTGTCATAACCCCTCACACTAGACTACTGATATAACCCCTCACACTAGACTACTGATATAACCCCTCACACTAGACTACTGATATAACCCCTCACACTAGACTACTGATATAACCCCTCACACTAGACTACTGTTATAACCCCTCACACTAGACTACTGTTATAACCCCTCACACTAGACTACTGTTATAACCTCTCACAGTAGACTACTGATATAACCCCTCACACTAGACTACTGTCATAACCCCTCACACTAGACTACTGATATAACCCCTCACACTAGACTACTGTTATAACCCCTCACACTAGACTACTGATACAACCCCTCACACTAGACTACTGTCATAACCCCTCACACTAGACTACTGTCATAACCCCTCACACTAGACTACTTTTATAACCTCTCACACTAGACTACTGTTATAACCTCTCACACTAGACTACTGTCATAACCCCTCACACTAGACTACTGTTATAACCTCTCACACTAGACTACTGTCATAACCCCTCACCCCTTTTTTGCAACAGATTATTTCTTTGCCACATATTGACGAAGAGAGCAACATCAGATGTTTATTAGATTGTGGAGTTTGAATTGTGTGTGAAGACAACAACATATTTGCTGTGGATTACAGCATAGGTTAAAAAATCAATTCTAGCTCTTAAAGAGACAGTAGCCTACATTGGGTGTACATTTTTCAAATACATTATTATATAATCTGCAGTTATTATTCTGCTATTTATTCTGTTAATAATATTTACATGTTAATACTATCTTCTGATTAAAAGTATTATGTTTAATATTTTAACTAAACGCAATCTATTAGGTTCCAAAATGTGAGTAGGTATATCTAGCTGTCCAAATAACACGTTCTGATGGGATGGGGCGGCAGGGTAGCCTTGTGGTTAGAGTGTAGGGGCGGCAGGGTAGCCTCGTGGTTAGAGTGTAGGGGCGGCAGGGTAGCCTCGTGGTTAGAGCGTTGGGCTAGTAACCGAAAGGTTGCAAGCTGACAAGGTACAAATCTGTCATTCTGCCTGTGAACAAGCAGTTCACTGTTCCCCTGGTAGGCCTTCATTGAAAATATGAATTTGTTCTTAACTGACTTGCCTTGTTAAATAAAGGTAAGATAAAATAAAAATGGCTGGTCCTGCACTTTGTAAATATGCCGAAAAAAGATATTGGTTCCTTTCTAAACATAGCAATGTGAATGCAAAGAGGACTCAGACCACAAAATAGATGAAGTGAACTGACAAAAGAGTCTAGGCCACTAGCAGAACCCCTCGCCAACAGCCAAAGAAATTGCAGGGCGCCAAATACAAATAAACAAAAATCTCATAAATCAAATTTCTCAAACATGCAAGTATTAGGCACCATTTTAAAGATAAAATTCTCGTTAGTTTCTGATTTCAAAAATGCTTTACAGCGAAAGCTCCACAAATGATTATGTTAGATCACCACCAAGCCACAGAAAAACCCAGCCATTTTTCCAGCCAAAGAGAGGAGTCACAAAAAGCACAAATAGAGATAAAATTAATCACTAACCTTTGATGATCTTCATCAGATGAGACTCATAGAACTTCATGTTACACAATACATGTGTGTTTTGTTCAGTAAAGTTAATATTAATATCCAAAAATTTTATTTTACATTGGCGTGTTATGTTCAGTAGTTCCAAAACATGCAGTGATATTGCAGAGAGCCACATGAATTCACAGAAATACTCATGTTAAATGTAGATGAAAATACAATTTTTAGACATGGAAATATAGATACACTTCTCCTTAATGCAACCGCTGTGTCAGATTTCAAAAAAACTTTACGGAAAAAGCACAATCTGAGAACGGCGCTCAGAGCCCCAAACAGCCAGAGGAATATCCGCCATTTTGGGTAGTCAACATTATCCATAAACAGTATTATAAATATTGACTTACCTTAGATGATCTTCATCAGAATGCACTCCCAGGAATCGCAGTTCCACAATAAATGCTTGTTTTGTTCGATAATGTCCATCATTTATGCCCATTTCCATGCCTTGCGAAAGTATTCGGCCCCCTTGAACTTTGCGACCTTTTGCCACATTTCAGGCTTCAAACATAAAGATATAAAACTGTATTTTTTTGTGAAGAATCAACAACAAGTGGGACACAATCATGAAGTGGAACGACATTTATTGGATATTTCAAACTTTTTTAACAAATCAAAAACTGAAAAATTGGGCGTGCAAAATTATTCAGCATTTCTTAAAGATATCCATAAAAAGTGTCGTTTAAAGTTTGCCACAAGCCACCTGGGAGACACACCAAACATGTGGAAGAAGGTGCTCTGGTCAGATGAAACCAAAATTGAACTTTTTGGCAACAATGCAAAACGTTATGTTTGGTGTAAAAGCAACACAGCTGAACACACCATCCCCACTGTCAAACATGGTGGTGGCAGCATCATGGTTTGGGCCTGCTTTTCTTCAGCAGGGACAGGGAAGATGGTTAAAATTGATGGGAAGATGGATGGAGCCAAATACAGGACCATTCTGGAAGAAAACCTGATGGAGTCTGCAAAAGACCTGAGACTGGGACGGAGATTTGTCTTCCAACAAGACAATGATCCAAAACATAAAGCAAAATCTAAATCTACCATGGAATGGTTCAAAAATAAACACGTGTTAGAATGGCCAAGTCAAAGTCCAGACCTGAATCCAATCGAGAATCTGTGGAAAGAACTGAAAACTGCTGTTCACAAATGCTCTCCATCCAACCTCACTGAGCTCGAGCTGTTTTGCAAGGAGGAATGGGAAAAAATGTCAGTCTCTCGATGTGCAAAACTGATAGAGACATACCCCAAGCGACTTACAGCTGTAAACGCAGCAAAAGGTGGCGCTACAAAGTATTAACTTAAGGGGGCTGAATAATTTTGCACACCCAATTTTTCAGTTTTTGATTTGTTAAAAAAGTTTGAAATATCCAATAAATGTCGTTCCACTTCATGATTGTGTCCCACTTGTTGTTGATTCTTCACAAAAAAATACAGTTTTATATCTTTATGTTTGAAGTCTGAAATGTGGCAAAAGGTCGCAAAGTTCAAGGGGGCCGAATACTTTCGCAAGGCACTGTATGTCCAATAGCTTCTTTTGTTAGGGCGTTTGGTAAACAAATCCAAATGCGCGATCTGGTCTGTTCGGACGAAACGTTCAAAAAGTTATATTACAGGTCGAAGAAACTTGTCAAACTAAGAATAGAATCAATCTTTAGGATGTTGTTATCATAAAAGTTCAATAATGTTCCAACTGGAGAATTCCTATGTCTGTAGAGAAGCAATGGAACGACAGCTACCTCTCAAGTGAAAGCGCGTGACTGAGAACGAGGCTGTAGGCAGACCACTGACTCAAGGAGCTCCCATCTGGCTCCACATCACAGTAGAATCCTCATTCAAGTTTCTAAAGACGGTTGACATCTAGTGGAAGCCCTATGAAGTTCAACCGCATCCATATCCCACTGTGTATTCAATAGGGGTGAGTTCAAAAACTACAAACCTCAGATTTTCCACTTTCTGTTTGGATTTCTTCTCAGGCTTTTACCTGCCATATGAGTTATTTTATACTCACAGACATAATTCAAACAGTTTTAGAAACTTCGGAGTGTTTTATATCCAATACTAATAATAATATGCATATATAGCATCTGGGACAGAGTAGGAGGCAGTTCACTCTGGGCACGCTATTCATCCAAAAGTGAAAATGCTGCCCCCTATCCCAAACAGGTTTTAAAAAGCACCTTATAGACAGCTTCTCTATGTTCACTGTCATTGATTGGTCACTTTAATAATGTTTACATACTGTTTGCAAGGAAAAGAAAAGGTAGTGTTTTATATCACACAATTCTTTTGGACAAAATCTTAAAGTCTTAAAGCATGAGAAAGGGTTTTAAGCATAGATTTTAATTCAATTAATTATATTACATTTATGTATCTATGTATTCACATGAAAAATAAAGCAAAATCATTCTGAATGACTTTGTAACAGCTCCAAACAGTTGTTCACTACAAGAAATGCTCACACTAGTTTATAGAAAGACCCTTATACACACCACATATTTATTACATACGGGATTCACTCTAATATATCTACTGCTGTATATATATATATAGTATATCTACTGCTGTATATATATATATATATATATATATATATATATATATATTTATTATATCTACTGCTGTATATATATATATATATCTACTGCTGTACATATAAATATATAGTATATCTACTGTTGTATATCTATATATATATATATATATACTGCTGTACATATATATAAAGAGTATATCTACTGCTGTATATCTAAATATATATATATAGTATATCTACTTCTGTACATATATATATATATGTATATATATATATTATATCTACTGCTGTATATCTATATATATATATATATATATATATATATATATATAGTATATCTACTACTGTACATATATATATATATATATATATATATATATAGGATATCTACTGCTGTACATCTATATATATATATATATATATATATATATATATATATATATATAGTATATCTACTGCTGTACATCTATATATATATATATATATATATATGTGTATATATATATAGTATATCTACTGCTGTATATCTATATATCTATCTATATATATAGTTTTTCTACTACTGTACATATATATATATATATCTACTGCTGTATATATATATATATATAGTATATCTACTGCTGTACATATCATTCTAATATATCTTTGGGTTGTTAATTGATTACTGTTACAGTTCTATTTGGGTTGTTAATTGATTACTGTTACAGTTCTATTTGAGTTGTTAATTGATTACTGTTACAGTTCTATTTGAGTTGTTAATTGATTACTGTTACAGTTCTATTCGGGTTGTTAATTGATTACTGTTACAGTTCTATTTGAGTTGTTAATTGATTACTGTTACAGTTCTATTTGAGTTGTTAATTGATTACTGTTACAGTTCTATTTGAGTTGTTAATTGATTACTGTTACAGTTCTATTTGAGTTGTTAATTGATTACTGTTACAGTTCTATTTGGGTTGTTAATTGATTACTGTTACAGTTCTCTTTGAGTTGTTAATTGATTACTGTTACAGTTCTATTTGAGTTGTTAATTGATTACTGTTACAGTTCTATTTGAGTTGTTAATTGATTACTGTTACAGTTCTATTTGGGTTGTTAATTGATTACTGTTACAGTTCTCTTTGAGTTGTTAATTGGACTACGTTCCGACATTTCTTGATTGACATTTTACTGCATTGTTAGGAGCTGGTAACGTAATAATTTCCCTGCATCCGCTATAACATATGCTAAACTGTGTACGTGACCCCCCCCCCCCCCCAAAAAAAATTGTTTTGTTTATTTGATTTGATGCTGCGGTGTCAAGGGAGATAGGCGTCTCATGTCTGTTCCTCCCTACTGTACCATACCGTAGCTGCAGGACTTACAGTAGGATAGCAATGATATAGTGTCCTGTCTCTTCCTCCCTACTGTACCATACCGTAGCTGTAGGACTTACAGTAGGATAGCAGTGATATAGTGTCCTGTCTCTTCCTCCCTACTGTACCATCCCGTAGCTGCAGGACTTACAGTAGGATAGCAGTGATATAGTGTCCTGTCTCTTCAGTGTGTGTGTCTTATGTGACATTAATAGTACTCTGATAAATGACCTCCCTGAGTGGAGTAGGCTGCTATCACAACCACTGGGTCCACATAACTACTGGTGTGTGTGTGTGTGTGTGTGTGTGTGCGCGCTGAACTGCATGCTAGATCTATTTAAAACCCAACACATACCAGCTAAACACCCCATGCCTCTGTTACTGTGGCAACTAACTACTTTCTTCATTTGCTAGCGTTGCCCTTAACAACATTGTCAGCATGTCTCTACTCCAACAGTCTGACTGGCTGATTTCACTCCGTTTAGTTCACGAATCGTGAATTCACCTTAGTTATAGAAATGACTGCGTTCGTGAAAAGACTCTAATGTGTTTATTGGTCATCAGTAGGAATCAAGACCATTTGTAACCACATTAATTTGAGGATCATCGGTTTTTATGTAAATAAACTGGACACGATGGTGTTAGTAAGATAAAGAGGATATAGTTACAGAGCATTATGGGTACTGTTACAGAGCATTATGGGTACTGTTACAGAGCATTATGGGTACTGTTACAGAGCATTATGGGTACTGTTACAGAGTATTATGGGTACTGTTACAGAGCATTATGGGTACTGTTACAGAGTAGTATGGGTACTGTTACAGAGCATTATGGGTACTATTACAGAGTAGTATGGGTACTGTTACAGAGCATTATGGGTACTGTTAAAGAGCATTATGGGTACTGTTACAGAGTATTATGGGTACTGTTACAGAGCATTATGGGTACTGTTACAGAGCATTATGGGTACTGTTACAGAGCATTATGGGTACTGTTACAGAGTATTATGGGTACTGTTACAGAGCATTATGGGTACTGTTACAGAGCATTATGGGTACTGTTACAGAGCATTATGGGTACTGTTACAGAGTATTATGGGTACTGTTACAGAGCATTATGGGTACTGTTACAGAGTATTATGGGTACTGTTACAGCGTATTATGGGTACTGTTACAGAGCATTGTGGGTACTGTTACATAGCATTATGGGTACTGTTACAGAGCATTATGGGTACTGTTACAGAGCATTATGGGTACTGTTACAGAGCATTATGGGTACTGTTACAGAGCATTATGGGTACCGTTACAGAGCATTATGGGTACCGTTACAGAGCATTATGGGTACTGTTACAGAGCATTATGGGTACTGTTACAGAGCATTATGGGTACTGTTACAGAGCATTATGGGTACTGTTACAGAGTATTATGGGTACTGTTACAGAGCATTATGGGTACTGTTACAGAGCATTATGGGTACTATTACAGAGTAGTATGGGTACTGTTACAGAGCATTATGGGTACTGTTACAGAGCATTATGGGTACTGTTACAGAGCATTATGGGTACTGTTACAGAGCATTATGGGTACCGTTACAGAGCATTATGGGTACTGTTACAGAGCATTATGGGTACTGTTTCAGAGCATTATGGGTACTGTTACAGAGTAGTATGGGTACTGTTACAGAGCATTATGGGTACTGTTACAGAGCATTATGGGTACTGTTACAGAGCATTATGGGTACTGTTACAGAGCATTATGGGTACTGTTACAGAGCATTATGGGTACTGTTACAGAGCATTATGGGTACTGTTACAGAGCATTATGGGTACTGTTACAGAGCAGTATGGGTACTGTAACAGAGCATTATGGGTACTGTTCAGATACATTTGTACATTTTCTAAAAACCTGTTTTCGCTTTGTCATGATGGGGTGTTGTGATGTCATGATGGGGTGTTGTGATGTCATTATGGAGTATTGTGTGTAGATTGAAGAGGAAATGTTTTTATTCAATCCATTTTAGAATAAGGCTGTAACGTAATAAAAGTGTGGTAAAATATAAGGCGTCTGAATGTTTCCCCAAGGCACTGTATGTGGACACCCCTTCAAATGAGTAGATACTGCTATTTCAGCCACACCTGTTGCTGACTGTTTTATGAAATCGAGCACACAACCATGCAATCTCCATAGACAAACAATGGCAGTAGAATGGCCTTACTGAAGATCTCAGTGACCTTCAACGTGGCACTGTCATAGGATGCCACCCGTCCAATAAGTCAGTTCATCAAATTCATCAACTCTAAGTGCTGTGATTGCTAAGTGGAACCGTCTAGGAGCAACAACGGCTCAGCCGCAAAGTGGTAGACCACACCGCTGAGTGCTGAACCGTTTAGAGCATACAAATCATCTGTCTTCGGTTGCAACACTCACTACCGATTTCCAAACTGCCTCTGGAAGCAACATCAGCACAAAAGCTTCCCTGATGGGGAGCTTCATAAAATGGGTTTCAATGGCCGAGCAGCCGCACACAAGCCTAAGATGACAATGCTCAATGCCAAGCGTCGGCTGGAGTGGTGTAAAGCTCGCCACCATTGGACTCTGGAGCAGTGGAAACGTGTTCTCTGGAGTGATGAATCATGCTTCACCATCTGGCAGTCCGACGGACAAATCTTGGTTTGGCGAATGCCAGGAGAACACTACCTATCCCAATGCATAGTTACCAACTGTAAAGTTTGGTGGAGGAGGAATAATGGTCTGGGGCTGTTTTTCATGGTTCAGGCCCCTTAGTTCCAGTGAAGGGAAATCTTAGCACTACAGCATAAAGACATTCTAGGTGATTCTGTGCTTCCAACATTGTGGCAAGAGTTTGGGGATGGCCCTTTCCTGGTTCAGCATGACAATGCCCCCGTGAACAAAGCGAGGTCCATACAGAAATGGTTTGTCGAGATCGGTGTGGAAGAACTTGACTGGCCTGCACAGAGCCCTGACCTCAACCCCATCAAACACCTTTGGGATGAATTGGAATGCCGACAGCGAGCCAGGGCCTAATCGCCAAAACATTAGTGCCCGACCTCATTAATGCTCTTGTGGTTGAACGGAAGCAATTCCCCACAGCAATGTTCCAACATATAGTGGAAAGATTGAATGCTGTTATAGCAGCAAAGGGACCAACTCTATTTTAATGCCCATGATTTTGTAACCATCTGGATTTCACTGTGATAACAGTCGACTGCTCAATGGGGAGAGCACTGCACTGCAAGCCAGCAACACAACAACACAGGGCACAGTGTCCTTCGCTCCCGAGTCCCGCTTGCTGAGCACCGCTGTCCTGCAGTAACTTAGAGGGACGTAGCTAGGTGACAAGCAGTAGTAGCTAGATAGTAGCAGGTCAGGGTGACAGGCAGTAGTAGCTAGATAGTATTAGGCCAGGGTGACAGGCAGTAGCTAGATAGTAGCAGGCCAGGGTGACAAGCAGTAGTAGCTAGATAGTATTAGGCCAGGGTGACAGGCAGTAGCTAGATAGTAGCAGGCCAGGGTGACAAACAGTAGTAGCTAGATAGTATTGGGCCAGGGTTACAGGCAGTAGCTAGATAGTAGCAGGCCAGGGTGACAAGCAGTAGTTGCTAGATAGTATTAGGCCAGGGTGACAGGCAGTAGCTAGATAGTAGCAGGCCAGGGTGACAAGCAGTAGTAGCTAGATAGTATTAGGCCAGGGTTACAGGCAGTAGCTAGATAGTAGCAGGCCAGGGTGACAAGCAGTAGTAGCTAGATAGTAGCAGGCCAGGGTGACAAGCAGTAGTTGCTAGATAGTATTAGGCCATGGTGACAGGCAGTAGCTAGATAGTAGCAGGTCAGGGTGACAGGCAGTAGCTAGATTGTATCAGGCCAGGGTCACAGGCAGCTAAAGCACATTTGTTGCTTTACTAGTCCGATAAAAATGGAATGATTCTGAACACTCCCATGTCCCAACTTCGGCGCTAGCTGAGGATGCAGAGGATCTTAAAACTGTCTCTCTACTGAGGTCCCTGTTGATGTGGATCAGGGCATGTTCCCTCCTCTACTTCCTGAAGTCAACAATCAATTGCTTTGTTTTGCTGACGTTGATGGAAAGGTTGTTGTCCTGACGTGGCGTGCTGTGTTGTGGTGTGTTGTGGTGTTGTATTGTGTGGCGTTGTGTGGCGTGGTGTTGTATTGTGTGGCGTTGTGTGTTGTGGTGTTGTATTGTGTGGCGTTGTGTGTTGTGGTGTTGTATTGTGTGGCGTCGTGTGTTGTGGTGTTGTTGGCTGCCTGACATTTTTATGAACAGAACACAACTATTTTCCGTAGGTTTTACCACAATAAATTATATTGAAAAGGTTTTTTAATGACTAGATTACTAATCTACCCCTTTCACCTGAAAATCCCACCACAATAGGTCAGGGTGACAGGCAGTCCCGCCCCTTCCCTGAAAACACCACCCATAGTGATTGAAAGACAGCTCTGAAACCCTACCAACTCTGTGACTCTCACAAATATCCTGCTTCTGCCCACAGTGATTGATTGACAAACCTATCTGTTAAGAATGTGGCCAGAAGAAAACCAACACGAGGAAATTAAAAGAACAATGGGAGGAGTCAGGATTTACATTAGAATAATGACATCATAATCATGTAGATTTACATTAGAATAATAACATCATAATAATGTAGATTAACATTAGAATAATGACATCATAATCATGTAGATTTACATTAGAATAATGACATCATGATAATGTAGATTTACACTAGAATAATGACATCATAATATTGTAGTACAATTAGAAATATGAACTTTGATTGATCTTTAAAAAAAAAAAAAATTCTAGATATGGCAGTGTTCTCTGGAAGGGCATTGAACAAAAACTCTCAACTAGAAAAAGCAAACTTTAGTTTATCATTAAAATTTGGTCATTGATCATGTTTACATAAAAATAATATTGCAAACGAGTCATTCATTTATCATGATCAAATGTGTTAGTTTAGGTTAGAGCAGTGTCACGACTTCCACCGAGGTCGGCTCCTCTCCTTGTTCGGGCTCCTCTCCTTGTTCGGGCGGCGTTCGACGTCTCCGGCTTCCTAGCCATCGCCGCTCCATTTTTCATATATCCATTTGTTTTGTCTTGTTTCCATACACACCTGGTTTTCATTATCTAATCACACTGCATGTATCTAGTCCTCTGTTCCCCTCTATGTGTTTGTGTGCAATTGTTTATTGTTACTTGAGATGTTCTATACTTTAGTTCATGTTTTCTTTTGGGCACTTTGATGTCCTTTTGTGCCTATTTCTTTACTGGAATAAAGTGCGCCTGTTTAATCTACTCTGTTCTCCTGACTCCGCCTCCCGTACACAGCCATAACAAGCAGAGGTCTTTCATAAACAATCCTTTATACTAAAACATGTGTTTACGACCTACTCGTATATATATATATATATATATATATATATATATAGCCTAAATATTGTGTTATTGTGTAGGCCAGATTTGATTAATAGAAACAAATAACAGAACTGCATACTGCATACATAATGTTCATAAAGCCACACATTGTGGAAATAAAGGGTTTTTAAAATTGTAACAAATCTGTAGCCTGCAGTTACAGGACTAGGATGCTATCAATATTTTTGGGGGCCATTTTGAACAACAACAGTGAGTAGACTACATATTTGACAACAAATCAAGGAAGAAACAGAATAATCCTACAAGTATGAGGAATAACAAGTGTATTCTCAGGTAAAGCACATGGCCGTTCAGCTTTTCCTTTGACATTGCCTTGTTTGCAGTGCTGTCACCATGACCATGTTAAAACTCTTTTGGGATAGGGGGCAGCATTTTCACATTTGGATGAATAGCGTGCCCAGAGTGAACTGCCTCCTACTCTGTCCCAGATGATAATATATGCATATTATTATTAGTATTGGATAGAAAACACTCTGAAGTTTCTTAAACTGTTTGAATGATGTATGTGAGTATAACAGAACTCATGTGGCAGGCAAAAACCTGAGAAAAATCCAACCAGGAAGTGGGACATCTGAGGTTTGTAGTTTTTCAAAGTAGTTTTTTGGCACACCCGAATACACATTGAGATATGGATAAAGTTGCACTTCCTACGGCTTCCACTAGATGTCCGCCGTCTTTAGGAACTTGAGGATTCTGCTATAAAGGAGGGGCTCATGAGACCTCTGAGTCAGTGGTCTGGCAGAGAGCCTTGGTCTCATGACGCGTGCTCCCGACAGTTACCTCTCTTTCCAATGCTTTTCTTCAGACAAAGGAATTCTCTGGTTGGAACATTATTGATGTTTTATGTTAAAAACATCCTAAAGATTTATTCCATACATCATTTGACATGTTTGTAAAGGACTGTAAACGGAACTTTTCGAGTTTTTGTCTGGACGAAGTGCCTGCGCCTCATGAAGATGGATTACTGGGCTGAACACGCTACAAGTGGCTATTTGGACATAAATGATGGACTTTATGGAACTTTATGGAACAAATCAGTAATTTATTGTCGAACTGGGATTCCTGGGAGTGCCTTCTGATGAAGATCATCAAAGGTAAGTGAATATTTATGGTGTAACTTCTAACTTCTGTTGACTCCAAAATGGCGGATATTTCGCAGGCTGGATTGGGCTCTGAGCACCATTCTCAGATTAAGCTTTTTCCGTAAAGTTTTTTTTAAATCTGACACAGCGGTTGGATTAAACCTGTTTTAGCTGCATACATATTGGATTCAAAGAGGGTTTTATTCTGTTGATATTACATACCAAGCCAAGTAGAGCTGTTTGTTTTATCAACATACTAATTATCTTGTGCTTTTTCATTTTAGAACACAGGGTATACAGACACAACTTGGCTACATTGTAACCACGAAGTGGCCACGGTGCGCTCGCATATGGGGCTCACCCGGGGACTGGTCCTTTTGTAACTAAATAAAAAACATTTTAACAATGTGATTTAACCGATGGATGTTGGGAAAATAGATGGCAGAATGGTGTTAAATGCCTGTAAACAGCTTGGGGATTATTTCACAGATTTAATCATGTAATATTAGACCCACTGATTATTTCTCAAATACAATGTACTCATTGACAGCCCATGAGCTACCCAACATGCAATTCTCTGAAGAGATGCAACCTTTGGTAGGCTGATGGAAGGCTACTCAGAGTCAGGGGCTGCGTTATACATCGAACCCAAGACATGCCTTGACCGTGCTCATCGTGGTTCTGGCAGGCAAAGTGAAATGAGGGTGGTGCACTCAGCTCAATAAAATATAACACCATTGGTCCGACATCATCAGAACAAGAAACAAAGATAAAAATGTAATAACAGCACAACAAAATGAATAAACCATTTTCTTTCACGGGTGCCTTTTAATTTTTAACACAAGTGGTGCAACTAGTGATTTCTGACAGCGCTGAACCAACACAGTGGCGAAGCAACATTTCAGAGTGGTCAAAACCATTCATTTAGAGGTGACGGGGGTGGTCCAAACCATTCATCTAGAGGTGACGGGGGTGGTCAAAACCATTCATCTAGAGGTGACGGGGGTGGTCAAAACCATTCATCTAGAGGTGACTGGGGTGGTCAAAACCATTCATCTAGAGGTGACTGGGGTGGTCCAAACCATTCATCTAGAGGTGACTGGGGTGGTCCAAACCATTCATCTAGAGGTGACGGGGGTGGTCAAAACCATTCATCTAGAGGTGACGGGGGTGGTCAAAACCATTCATCTAGAGGTGACGGGGGTGGTCAAAACCATTCATCTAGAGGTGACGGGGGTGGTCAAAACCATTCATCTAGAGGTGACGGGGTGGTCCAAACCATGCATCTAGAGGTGACTGGGGTGGTCCAAACCATTCATCTAGAGGTGACGGGGGTGGTCAAAACCATTCATCTAGAGGTGACAGGGGTGGTCAAAACTATTCATCTAGAGGTGACGGGGTGGTCAAAACCATTCATCTCGAGGTGACTGGGGTGGTCCAAATCATTCATCTAGAGGTGACGGGGGTGGTCAAAACCATTCATCTAGAGGTGACGGGGGTGGTCCAAATCATTCATCTAGAGGTGACGGGGGTGGTCCAAATCATTCATCTAGAGGTGACGGGGGGAGGGAAGCAACATTTTAGAGTGGTCAAAACCATTCATCTAAAGGTGACTGGGGTGGTCCAAATCCTTCATCTAGAGGTGACTGGGGTGGTCCAAACCATTAATCTAGAGGCGACGGGGGTGGTCCAAACCATTCATCTAGAGGCGACGGGGGTGGTCAAAACCATTCATCTAGAGTTGACGGGGGTGGTCCAAACCATTCATCTAGAGGTGACGGGGGTGGTCAAAATCATTCATCTAGAGGTGACGGGGGTGGTCCAAACCATTCATCTAGAGGTGACGGGGGTGGTCAAAACCATTCATCTAGAGGTGACGGGGGTGGTCCAAACCATTCATCTAGAGGTGACGGGGGTGGTCAAAACCATTCATCTAGAGGTGACGGGGGTGGTCCAAACCATTCATCTAGAGGCGACGGGGTGGTCAAAACCATTCATCTAGAGGTGACGGGGGTGGTCCAAATCATTCATCTAGAGGTGACGGGGGTGGTCCAAATCATTCATCTAGAGGTGACGGGGGGAGGGAAGCAACATTTTAGAGTGGTCAAAACCATTCATCTAAAGGTGACGGGGGTGGTCCAAATCCTTCATCTAGAGGTGACGGGGGTGGTCCAAAACCGTTCATCTCGAGGCGACGGGGGTGGTCAACACCATTCATCTAGAGGTGACGGGGGTGGTCAAAACCATTCATCTAGAGGTGACTGGGGTGGTCAAAACCATTCATCTAGAGGCGACAGGGGTGGTCCAAACCATTCATCTATAGGTGACGGGGGTGGTCCAAACCATTCATCTAGAGGTGACGGGGGTGGTCCAAACCATTCATCTAGAGGTGACGGGGGTGGTCAAAACCATTAATCTTAAGGCAAAGGGGATGGGTGCAAAATGCATTCTGTAAATTTGTATGTAATTTATAAAATGGATATCGGTTTTATTACCGACTTGCTCAAAACATTACTAGTAATTGAAAATGACAAATTACCCAATGGATCATTATCATTTTCTGGTAATAAAAAAGTGGTGTGTGATTATTTAAGATACTCTTTGAAGAGGTAGGGTTTCAGATGTTCTCGGAAGATGGGCAGGGACTGTTGTTCTAGCTTCAGGGAGAAGATGGTTCCACCATTGGAGTGCCAGGACAGAGAAGATCTTGGACTGGGCTGAGCGGCGGGAGTTTCCCTCCCATAAGAGTTGGAGGGACAAGAGACGTCGTACTCGGGTTGGGGTGTACAGTTTGAGCAGAGCCTGAAGGTAGGGAGATCACGTGCCTGGATTAGAACCTGTGCTGCTTCTTGTGTAAGGTAGGGTCGTACTCTAATGGGTGTTATAGAGCATGAACCTGTAGGAGCGAGTCACTGCTTCGATGTTTGCAGAGAACGACAGGGTGTTGTCCCAGGGTCACGCCAAGGTTCTTTGCGCTCTGGAAGGGGGACACCGTTGAGATGTCAACCGTTGTCGTGTCTTTGGCTATGCCGGATAAGTGATATGACATGCTATTCTATAAAATAATTTATCCGTAATTAATATCACCTGATTGAGCTAATCATGTAAATGTAATTAACTAGAGAGTCGGGGCACCACAAAATAATATTTATAGAGCTGTTATCTTCCGAATAAACTCTTAAAGACCTAGTAATATTTTACATCAATAGCAGTCAATATTAATCGTCATCTTATTTCAGTCTCATCTGAAAGTTTAAATTCTTGGTTATCTTCACAAACCCTGGCTAACAAGTTGAATCAGCAATACAAAATTGGGTTTAATTATTTATTTACTAAATACCTAACTAATCACACAGAATTACATATACACATAATTAAATCATAACTTGATTACAAATTACGTCATAAAGGAAAACGTCCCTAGTGGGCGGAACAGATATGACAGCTTGTTACACAAAGGAAAGACTGAGGAAGACTGAGGAACAAAGGAAGAAGCTGTGCTATAGTAAATACAGTATCTTAAGCATTCTAAATTACCGCCCATTTGGAAAAGGAAAATGCAATAAATATTTACTCTGAGCTGCGCTTCGGTAGGTTGGGGGTAGATGGAAGACCGTGTTGCCAAACCGAGTCCTCTGTCCTTTGAAGAATGTCTCTGGTGGTCAATTGGATACGTTGTAGTAACGTTGTTGTGTGATAGACGGGATACTCTGTCTGTTCCTTCCTAACCCTTGTTTGCAGCTGCTGTTGCTAACTCAACTGCTAGGAGGTATCACTTCTGTAGTGAATAAGAGTTCAAAGTTCATACCATTCGCAACCAAAGCTCATGCTGATGTTGGCTTCGTTCTGTAGTTATTATCTGAAACATTCTGACATTGGACCGTCGTCCTACATCCTCAGAACAGGAGGTTACATTTTTGTCAAGGCTTTATATAGTGGAGCGAGAAGGGTGTGTCTGAAAAGTTTTATAAGTTTTATAACCCATGTCCCTTCACAGGGGCGGGCCACTGATTGAGCCTTATGCCCTTAGCCCTAACCTTATGAAAACCCAATTTTCACATTTTAGAAGCTAAAATCATATTTCATCCCATCACAAATAATTTAATATTCAAACATTTAAATTGAACAACAGTTCCATGTGAATCTGATAACTCTGATGTGTAGACTTTCCACTGTAGAGTTTATGTCATCTTATCATTGATGAGAATGTATCAGATGACAACCGTACTGACATCATATTCATTAAGTACCACCGCATATGTTCAATTGTTCGGATTACCAGAATATAGTTAATTTCCCCCCACCTTCTGATGTTCCCAGAATCTCTATGTTAACCAAGGGGTTTGCAAATGTAACCTCAGTAGGGTAGATAGAGGAAAAAGGGGGGAAGAGGTATTTATGACTGTCATAAACCTACCCCCAGGCCACCATCATGGAGAGGTCTTGGAGAGGGTAAGCCTTCCCCGCAGCTCGAGGTTGAGGTTGAGCTTGAGGTGGTGGGCCGAAAAAAAACAAGCTGAGATATCTGCCAGGCATGCAGAGATGCTTGTTTTGCTACCTGGATGTCAGAAGGGGGAAAGGAGAAAAGTAGTTGAGTAGGAGAGACCATGTGAGGATAGGACGAGCTGAGTGACTTGGTGTATAGAGAGAATAGGAGAGGACCTAGAACCGAGCCCCGGGGGACACCAGTAGTGCGAGTATGTGGTGCAGACACAGATCCTCTCCAAGACACCTGGTAGATGTGACCTGCCAGGTAGGATGCCAGGTGGGATGCAATCCAAGAGTGTGCATAGCTTGAGCCACCCAGCCCTGAGAGGCTGGAAAAGAGGGTCTGATTGTTCAAGGTGTCAAATGCAGTGGATAGATCTAGGAGGATGAGACCTGAGGAGAGAGAGAGAGAGAGTCAGCTTTGGCAGTTCTGCGAGCATCCGTGACAGAGAGAAGAACGGTCTCGGTTGAGTGACCCTCCTTGAAGCCTGACTGGCTAGGGTCAAGAAGATCATTCTGAGAGAGATAGCCAGAGAGTTGGTCAGAGAGACCGAAGTGTTTTGGAAAGGAAAGAAAGAAAGGATACCGGTCTATAGTTTATGACGTCATAGTGTTGGTTTCTTGAGGAGGGGAGCGACTTTGGCCATTTTGAAGTCAGAGGGATCCAGTGGTCAGGGATGATTTGAGGGACATCAGGAATGGTAGAAGGTCTCCGGAGATGGTCTGCAGAAGGGAAGAGGGGATGGGGTCAAGCGGCCAGACCTCACTAGTCACAGGATTTCATCTGGAGAGAGAGGGGAGAAAGAGGTCAAGGCATAGGGTAGTTCTGTGTGAGTGGGACCAGTGGACTCAATAGGCTGAGTGAATGACTGGGACCAGTGGACTCAAAAGGCTGAGTGAATGAGTGGGACCAGTGGACTCAATAGGCTGAGTGAATGAGTGGGACCAGTGGACTCAATAGGCTGAGTGAATGAATGGGACCAGTGGACTCAATAGGCTGAGTGAATGAGGGGGACCAGTGGACTCAATAGGCTGAGTGAATGAGGGGGACCAGTGGACTCAATAGGCTGAGTGAATGAGGGGGACCAGTGGACTCAATAGGCTGAGTGAATGAGGGGGACCAGTAGACTCAATAGGCTGAGTGAATGAGTGGGACCAGTGGACTCAATAGGCTGAGTGAATGAGTTGGACCAGTGGACTCAATAGGCTGAGTGAATGAGTGGGACCAGTGGACTCAATAGGCTGAGTGAATGAGTGGGACCAGTGGACTCAATAGGCTGAGTGAATGAGTGGGACCAGTGGACTCTCTCTCCACGCCACTTTCTATCACTCTAAATGTGCAAGCTTCTGCTTCTAACCCTCCTTAATCCCCCACCCTGTCCCCCCCTGTCCCCCCCTGCCTCTCTGCGATATTGTTAACCACTTTGAAAATAATTTAGAACAAGAGGCCACTCCTTTTAGACCAAGAGGACACTCCTTTTAGACCAAGAGGAAACCAACGTTTAGACCAAGAGGTCACTCCTCTTAGACCAAGAGGTCACTCCTTTTAGACCAAGAGGTCACTCCTTTTAGACCAAGAGGTCACTCCTTTTAGACCAAGAGGTCACTCCTTTTAGACCAAGAGGTCACTCCTTTTAGACCAAGAGGTCACTCCTGTTAGACCAAGAGGTCACTCCTGTTAGACCAAGAGGTCACTCCTTTTAGACCAAGAGGTCACTCCTTTTAGACCAAGAGGAAACTTCTTGATCAGGTTTAGGGACTTCATTGAGATAGTTACTTAAGATGTTTTGTTTAGCCGGGAATGGGCTAAGAGGGCTATTCTAGAATGTACAATATTATTGAACATGATTATCCTGTAATTGGATAGGACAACTCCCCCAACGACACACATTTTTGATCTAGCCCTGCGCTAACACTCTGCCCTAACACTCTGCCCTAACACTCTGCCCTAACACACTGCGCTAACACTCTGCGCTAACACACTGCGCTAACACACTGCGCTAACACTCTGCGCTAACACTCTGCGCTAACACTATGCGCTAACACTCTGCGCTAACACTCTGCGCTAACACTCTGCGCTAACACTCTGCGCTAACACTCTATGCTAACACACTGCACTAACACACTGCGCTCCCAGAAATAGACAGCATTCTTATATCATCCCTCTCTCTCTCCCTCCCTCTCCCTCGCTCTCTCTCTCTCCTCTCTCTCTGTCTCCTTTGCTCTATCTGTCTTTCTCTCTCTCCTTCACGCTCTCTCTCTCCTTCGCACGCTCTCTCTCTCTCCTTCGCTCTGTCTGTCTTTCTCTTTCCCTCCCCCTCTCTCTCTCTCTGTGGGCTCAGTAGAAGAATGGTTGCTGTGGGAACAGGGTGAGTTATCACAAGTGCTTACGTGAAGAACCATGTGGGCGAGATGGGAAGAGAGAGGAGGTAGAGAGGAGAGAGAGCGAGAGGGGAGAGAGGGAAGAAAGAGGGAGAGAGGAAACAGAGAGAGAGACAGAGAGAGCGAGAGAGAGAGACCGAGAGCATCAGGAAGAGAGAGAGAGAGAGAATGGGAGATAGAGAGAGAGTCAGGGAGAGAGATAGAGAGCGAGATAGAGAGAGTGATGTGTGAGAATCATTGAAGCTGCAGAGAGAGAGAAATATGAGATATATCCCAACATGATGATCCCACTAATCTGTACCCACATACTGAGCCGTTATCTACTACACTACTCTCTCTGGGAAGACTGACAGAGAGAGATGAGAGAGAGCTATGAGAGGGTGATGGAGAGAGAGGGAGAGAGAGAGGGTGAAGGAGAGAGATGAGATATGAGAGGGTGAAGGAGAGAGATGAGATATGAGAGGGTGAAGGAGAGAGATATGAGAGGGTGAAGGAGAGAGATATGAGATATGAGAGGGTGAAGGAGAGAGATATGAGATGAGAGGGTGAAGGAGAGAGATATGAGAGGGTGAAGGAGAGAGATATGAGAGATGAGAGGGTGAAGGAGAGAGATATGAGAGATGAGAGGGTGAAGGAGAGAGATATGCGATATGAGATATGAGAGGGTGAAGGAGAGAGATATGAGATATGAGAGGGTGAAGGAGAGAGATATGAGATATGAGATGAGAGTGTGAAGGAGAGAGATGAGATGAGAGGGTGAAGGAGAGAGATATGAGAGATTGATGAGGAGACAGAGAGAGAGAGAGAGAGAGAGAGAGTGTGTGCAAAGCTGTCATCAAGGCCAAGGGTGGCAATTTGACAAATCTGAAATATACAATATATTTTGATTTGTTTAACACTTTTTTGGTTACTACATGATTCCGTATGTGTTATTTCATAGTTTTAATGTCTTCACTATTATTCTACAATGTAGAAAATAGTAAAAATAAAGAAAAACCCTAAAACGTTTGACTGGTAGAGTATAATTATATACTGTATTAGGCCTGTGTAACTATAGCAGGTATTGAACCCTGGCCAAATAGTTACTAGTCAGATGCACTAACCTCAACCTTAGTGCATTTTGAAACATCTAAATGTCTTATGTAACAGTGCGATTGAACAGCCTTGGAGTAGACAAAAGAGTGTATCTTCCACAGTCTGCGAAGAAATTACATCATAACCCTCGCGGGTGTGACCGACCACCTCGATTCGGTCTTATGTTGCAAAATTTGAATTTTGTTATTTTACATGAGATAAAAGTAGAAACTTGATAAACTTGTAACCACATTTTGGTTTAGAAAATGCTCCTTGAATGCCTTGGTACACCTACTGGAGAGCTCTACACTCGTTCAGTATCGTTCACACCCTCTTAAACGTTAACCCCGCCCATCTCTTTAAGGATTCACACGTGAGGCCATGTGCTAAATAGAGTGAGTAGTGTAGTAAACAGCCAAAGATTACAAGACTAAATGTAGTGAAAGTAGTAGCCTACAATAAGGATCCCAATCTTTGATGCAGGTTATGACCTTTGATGCGGGTCATCTTGTTCTTCACATTACCATCTCTGGTAAACACACACTATATCATCAACGTTTATTTGTCACATGGACACAGAAGGTGTAAACGGTACAATTAAATGGTTACTTGCATATTAGAATATATCAAAATTAGAAAGTGTCCAGATAAAATATTTTATAATTGCTAGATTATTCCCCCCCTCTCTATTGTCTAGACATGTTCATGAAATACAATAGATGGCTGTAATCACCCCCCAGACACATCTAGCTAAGTGGATGTGTCACTATTGTCTAGACATGTACACATGTTCATTAAATACTATGCCATAATCACCCCTAGACATGCCTGGCTAGCTTGTTTGTTATTGACCAAATACTTATTTTCCACCATAATTTGCAAATAAATTCATAAAAAATCCTACTATGTGATTTTCTGGATTTTTTTTCTCATTTTGTCTGTCATAGTTGAAGTGTACTACCTATGATGAAAATTACAGGCCTCTCTCAATTTTTAAGTGGGAGAACTTGCACAATTGGTGGCTGACTAAATACTTTTTTGCCCCACTGTATACACACACAGACATAGGCTATGGTCGTTCTCATACAAACAAACAGACCCTCACTCACAATGATTAGCTAACGTGTACTTCACCAATTTCATTACATCTTTATATATTGCAAATAAAATGTAAAAACAATCACAACTAATATTTTATATTAATTTCAAACAACGGCATTATCATGAGAGCAACTTACCAGTCCAAAACACAATGTCCTCTCCGTTCAAAAAACATTCCTCAGTTTCAGAATCAATGGAGTCTTCAAAAAGCAGATCTGTCTCACTTTCACAATCAATCTCCTCCAAAATGGTTTCTACATTCGTATATATCTAGTCTTAGAATTAGCTTTCCTTGACTTATTCGCCATGATGTTGGATAAATAGACAGCTGAAGAAGCAGGTCACTGAAAAACGTCTGTGCGTAATAAGCTTCGCTCCTTCATGGTTGAATTTGCGAAAGGACGGTCCTTAGGCCAGCGTTCAATGGAAAGGTTTGTCTTACAACAAAGAACCATGGGGTACTGTCTTTTACCTCTGCTCATTGGCTATCTACCCAGCTAGATTTCAAGAAGATCAGTGGTCATTGGGTTAAAATAGAGTCAATCAACGAGACAGTGGTCATATAATTGGTGCACAATGGGCTCCTCACTTGTTGTCTTCCAATCGGTTTTTCCCGGGTCAATACGTCCCACAAAATGACCCATCATGTTTGGTTGTGTTCCAAACAAACAGTTGATTGCAAGGAAACCCAACATGACTGGATAAAGTCAGGGAAAGTCTGTCTATTTTACGTTGGATGTTACGTCTAAAATTGAATGACAGGAAATTCAAGGAGATAAGCGTTCACAAAATGTTTGGTGTTAGGCGCTAAAAAATGGATTTAACCGAACAAAAGACCATTCATTGTGTAACAATGAGCCTTGGGATTGCAACCAGAGCAAGATCTTCAAAGGTAAACAATTTATTTCAATGCAATCTGTGAATTTGTTATGCAAGTGCTGGTTAAATAAGTAGTTTGATATGGGGGTCTGTGCTCAGATAATCGCAGCGTATTCTTTCGCAATAAATAATTTTTTAAATGTGACAACGCAGTTGGATTAGCAAGATTCTAGGCTTTTGAAGCATGTGAGACACTTGTATTTTCAGGAATGTTTAATATGACTATTTGTGGCGAACACCGTATGTGGTCGAATTCAAACCCGTATCCGGGATGGGTAGTTCAGAAATTAATGCACATGGAAGTTAGCGTTTCTGCCCCCCCCCCCCCCCCCCCCAAAATACATTTTGATTTAAAAAAATAAGTTAAAATGCCTCTCCTGTGAATTAGTGACGTGCGACATATGCCTAGCTTCCTGAAACTGGTCACAAATTACCCCTGGCAGAGTAAGTCTCTGACGCTACCAGCTTCTGGTAAGGGCTCATTGAGTTGGCTACTTGTGCGAGAAGGCAGAGTGAGTCTCTGGTGCTACCAGCTTCTGGTAAGGGCTCATTGAGTTGGCTACTTGTGCGAGAAGGCAGAGTGAGTCTCTGGTGCTACCAGCTTCTGGTAAGGGCTCATTGAGTTGGCTACTTGTGCGAGAAGGCAGAGTGAGTCTCTGGTGCTACCAGCTTCTGGTAAGGGCTTATTGAGTTGGCTACTTGTGCAAGAAGGCAGAGTGAGTCTCTGGTGCTACCAGCTTCTGGCAAGGGCTTATCGAGTTGGCTACTTGTGCGAGAAGGCAGAGTGAGTCTCTGGTGCTACCAGCTTCTGGCAAGGGCTTATTGAGTTGGCTACTTGTGCAAGAAGGCAGAGTGAGTCTCTGGTGCTACCAGCTTCTGGTAAGGGCTTATTGAGTTGGCTACTTGTGCAAGAAGGCAGAGTGAGTCTCTGGTGCTACCAGCTTCTGGTAAGGGCTTATTGAGTTGGCTACTTGTGCAAGAAGGCAGAGTGAGTCTCTGGTGCTACCAGCTTCTGGTAAGGGCTCATTGAGTTGGCTACTTGTGCAAGAAGGCAGAGTGAGTCTCTGGTGCTACCAGCTTCTGGTAAGGGCTCATTGAGTTGGCTACTTGTGCAAGAAGGCAGAGTGAGTCTCTGACACTACCAGCTTCTGGTAAGGGCTTATTGAGTTGGCCACTTGTGCAAGAAGGCAGAGTGAGTATCTGGTGCTACCAGCTTCTGGTAAGGGCTCATTGAGTTGGCTACTTGTGCAAGAAGGCAGAGTGAGTCTCTGGTGCTACCAGCTTCTGGTAAGGGCTTATTGAGTTGGCTACTTGTGCAAGAAGGCAGAGTGCCTTGATGAATTTGACAATGATTGTGCTAGGAAAATATGTTTTTCCTCAACCAGAGGAATAAATGAATGTTCAAGATTACTGATATATAAAACATGAAAACAGGTCATAGTAAAATGAATCATCATTAAATGAATTCCAGAATAATCTGTTAAAATATTTTGTCAGTCCTTTCTCTTGCGTTAGTATTGTGGAAAGGGACAGAACAAAGTGTGTGTGGGAGTTTTCCTGTGAGGGTGGAGGGGGGCTGGGGGGTGTATGTGGGGAGAGAACTAATCTTCAGAAATGTAATTTGTCGTCTTATGCTTCCGTCTAAATAAAAGACGGCTCTTAAAATCTTCAGACTACCTTTGTTTTGGGGAAAAACATTTTTTTTTTAATCACTGAGCAAATTTCAGGTCTGCTGAGTGCAAACTTTAACATTGTGAAGGTTCTGTACAACATCCAGTGCATGTTTACTGTGAACACTGAGGCTGTACCTGCTTTAAGTTACAGTTTTACTGTAAACACTGAGGCAGTACCTGCTTTAAGTTACAGTTTTACTGTGAACACTGAGGCTGTACCTGCTTTAAGTTACAGTTTTACTGTGAACACTGAGGCAGTACCTGCTTTAAGTTACAGTTTTACTGTGAACACTGAGGCTCTACAATTAATTTGCTATGGCCTCGTGCTAGTGTTTCAGCTCAGACATCGTTCTTTGGCCGTTTTTCAGCCTTGGGTGACAATGGAGGCTGCTGAGGAGAGGATGGCTCATAATAATGGCTGAAACGGACCAAATGGAATGGCATCAAACCATGTGCTTGATGTATTTTATACCATTCTACTGATTACGCTCCAGCCATTACCACGAGCACGTCCTCCCGAAATAAGGTGTCACCAACCTCCTGTGTTGGGTGAATTTTGACTCGTTCTATTGTCCAGCCTAGTCAACACAACATTCTGTCTAGGTCATCTTTATTTCAAACGCGTTTTCACAGATGGGCAGATCTCACAAAGTCGGTGGGAATTTCTCACAAACAAGCAAACCAATAATATGGCTTGAGCTCTTCAGATGAGGCCTTCATTCCTGGAATAAATAAGTGTACCAATGCATTATCAGGGTTTAAAACGTGGGGCAGGATGCATCATGGGAGTTGACCCCCTTTCCCTTTCCTTTCCATTAGTCTGAAAACCATTTCTGTTCCTGGGACAGAGGAACAATGCATCACACCCAAAAGTGAGAGAAAAAACTATTGTTTAACTGGGCCATTGAAAATAAGGATGCATGATGATACGTAAGAGTTCAATATTATACGCAGGTGTAAGTGCATTTAAAAACTTCTCCGTGAAGGGGATTCTCTGTGAAGGGGATTCTCGGGGAAGGTAATTATCTGCTTTAGCTGAACAGAACTGAACAGAGATTTATAAGGTACAGCTGTCGTCTTTCCAAGTGTCCTGGTTTTTACATGTGTTTTGGAAACGTGTTGTTCCTGTCATAGCCTTGAGGACGCTGCTGTTCCCAGGGTTAATTAAGGTAATTGTTGCGTTTCCTCAGATCCAACAATACAGAACGTCTGTCTCAGGAGATGAACGTCTGTGTACAGTAGGAGGATCTCCCTCTTGGGAACGTCTGTGAGTCCGTTGGGAGTTCTAGCCAGCAGGTTCTCTGTCTGAAGGTGCTTTTCTGTAAAATGCAGAAGACTGTGTATTCTCTGGGGTATTATCCAAAGACTTCAAACAGGCTCATCTGCATCCCTTCATATCCCTTCAGCCTTTCATATCTGGGTCATGTTCACTAAGCACCAAACGGGGGGAAAAAATGACTGAAACAGGGAAGGACTACCTGGACTTATTAAATTACATTTTTGTTCTCTGTTGTAAAACTTTTTACTACGGTGTGCTTTAATGAATACGACCCTGGAGTGTTTGACAACCTCTTTTGATAAACATGGTTTTCAGTGGTCAATAAGAATCAAATCAAAATCAAATGTTTTTTTGTCACATGAGCTGTACACAACAGCCAACCTTACCGTGAAATGCTATTCAAAGATAATAAACAGCGAGTAGCAGCAGTGAAAATACAAAGTGTCAATGCAAATAGTGCAAATTGTAATTGTTCAGCAATGTAATTGTCCGGTGGCCATTTTATTAATTGTTCAACAGTCTTATGGCTTGGGGGGTAGAAGCTGTTCAGCAGTCTTATGGCTTGGGGGTAGAAGCTGTTCAGCAGTCTTATGGCTTGGGGGTAGAAGCTGTTCAGCAGTCTTATGGCTTGGGGGTAGAAGCTGTTCAGCAGTCTTATGGCTTGGGGGTAGAAGCTGTTCAGCAGTCTTATGGCTTGGGGGTAGAAGCTGTTCAGCAGTCTTATGGCTTGGGGGGTAGAAGCTGTTAAGGAGACTTTTGGACCTAGACTTGGTGCTCCGGTACCACTTGCCGTGCGGTAACAGAGGGAACAGTCTATGACTTGGATGATCTGAATCTTTGACAATATTTTGGGCATTCCTCTGACACCGCCTAATATAGAGGTCCTGGATGGCAGGAAGCTTGGCCCCAGTGATGTACTGGGCCTCTGTAGTGCCTTGCGGTCGGAGGCGGAGCAATTGCCATGCCAGGCAGTGATGCAACATGCTCTCGATGGTGCAGCTGTATTACTTTTTGAGGATCAGAGGACCCATGACAAATCTTTTCAGTCTCCTGAGGGGGAATAGGCTTTGTCGTGCCCTCTTCACGACTGTCTTGGTGTGCTTGGACCATTCTAGTTTGTTGTTGATGTGGACACCAAGGAATTTGAAGCTCTCAACCAGCTCCACCACAGCCCTGTCGATGAGAATGGGGACGTGCTCGGTGCTCCTTTTCCTGTAGTCCACAATCATCTCCTTTGTCTTGATCACATTGAGAGAGAGGTTGTTGTCATGGCACCACACTGCCAGGTCTCTGACCTCCTCCCTATAGGCTGTCTCATAGTTGTCGGTGATTAGGCCTACCACTGTTGTGTCATCTACAAACTTAATGATGGTGTTGGAGTCATGCCTGGCCGTGCAATCAGGAGTGAACAGGGAGTACAAGAGAGGACTGCTCACGCACCTCTGAGGGGCCCCTGTGATTATCAGCGTGGTGGATGTGTTGTTACCTACCCTTACCACCTGGGGGCAGGCCGTCAGGAAGTCCAGGGTCCAGTTGCAGAGGAAGGTGTTTAGTCCCAGGTTTCTTAGCTTAGAGATGAGCTTTGATGGTACTATGGTGTTGAACGCTGAGCTGTAGTCAATGAATAGCATTCTCACATAAGTGTTCCTTTTGTCCAGGTGGGAAAGGGCAGTGTGAAGTGCAATAGAGATTGCATCATCTGTGGATCTGTTAGGGTGGTATGCAAATTGGAGTGTGTCTAGGGTTTCTGGGATAATGGTGTTAATGTGAGCCGTGACCAGCCTTTCAAAGCGCTTGAGCTGCCATTTAGGCAGGTTACCTTAGTGGTCATGGGCACAGGGACTATGGTCGTCTGCTTGAAACATGTTGGTATTACAGACTCAATCAGGGACAGGTTGAAAATGTCAGTGAAGTCACTTGCCAGCTGGTCAGCGCATGCTCGGAGTACACGTCCTGGTAATCCATCTGGCCCTGCAGCCTTGTGAATGTTGAATTGTCTAAAGGTCTTACTCAGATCGGCTACGGAGAGCGTGATCACACAGTCGTTCGGGACAGCTGATGCTCTCATGCATGCTACACTGTTGCTTGCCTCGAAGCATATAACTAATTTAGCTCATCTGGTAGGCTTGTGTCACTGAGTCAGTTTGCTTCCCTTTGTAGTCGGTAACAGTTTGCAACTGCGAGCTGTGTAGTACGATTAAGTCGGTGTAGTACAGTGTAATACGATTGTGTCCTTTTATTGACACTTTGCTGGTTTGATGGTCAGAGGGCGTAGCGGGATTTCTTATAAGCTTCCAGGTTAGAGTCCCGCTCCTTGAAAGCGGCAGCTCTACCCTTTAGCTCAGCGCAGATGTTTATTGTGGTTAGGGTCTGTACGTACAGTCACTGTGGGGACGACGTCATCGATGCACTTATTAATGAAGAACATATTCCAGTCTGTGGTAGCAAAACAGTCCTGTAGTGTAGCATCTGCGTCATATGACCACTTCTTTATTGACTGAGTCCCTGGTACTTCCTGCTTTAGTTTTTGCTTGTAAGCAGGAGTCATGAGGATAAAATTATGATCAGATTTGCCAAATGGAGGGAGAGGGAGAGCTTTGTATGCCTCTCTGTGTGTGGAGTAAAGGAGGTCGAGTGTTTTTTGTTTTTTCCCTCTGTTTGCACATTTACAATTTTTTTTTACATTTATTTCACCTTTATTTAACCAGGTAGGATAGTTGAGAACAAGTTCTCATTTGCAACTGTGACCTGGCCAAGATAAAGCCTAGCAATTCGACCCATACAACAACACAGAGTTACACATGGAATAAACAAAACATACAGTCAATAATACAGTAGAACAAAAGAAAACAAAAAGTCTATATACAGTGAGTGCAAATGAGGTAACATGCTGGTAGAAATTAGGTAAAAACCAATTTAAGTTTCCCTGCATTGAAGTCCCCGGCCACTACGAGTGCCGCCTCTGTTTAAACGCTTTCCTGTTTGCTTATGGCTGTATACAGCTCATGGAGTGTGGTCTTAGAGCCAGCATCGGTCTGTGGTAGTATGTAGACAGCTACGAAGAATATAGGTGAAAACTCTCTTGGTAAATAGTGTGGTCTACAGCTTATCATGAGATATGGCAAATAAGTCTGGCTGCACAACCGATTGGCAAACTTATTGCAAATTGAGAAATCATGTGACTAACCTGAATAAAAAGAAGAAGAAACTACCATGTGAAACCAAGATTAATTAAATAAAGAATGATATTAAAAAGCTTTGGAGCACCTTCAATGAAATTCTGGGGAAAAAGGCAAACTCAGCTCCATCGTTCATTGAACCAGATGGCTCACAAAACTAACTGATACTAATGAACTACTTTAATGATTTTTTTTTCCTTGGCAAGATTAACAAACTTATGCATGACATGCCAGCACCAAACACTGACACTACACATCCAAGTATATCTGACCAAATTATGGAAGACAAGAATTGTAATTTTAAATTCCGTAAAGTTAGTGTGGAAGAGGTGAAAAAATTATTGCTGTCAAAAATGACAAGCCACCGGGATGGATGGAAAATTACTGAGGATAATAGCGATCGAATTTAAGCCTACTAGAGAGTGTGTTCCCTCAGGCCTGGAGGGAAGCTAAAGTTATTCCGCTACCAAAGAATAGTAAAGCTCCCTTTACTGGCTCAAATAGCTGACCAATCAGCCTGTTACCAACCCTTAGTAAACTTCTGGAAAAAATGGTGTTTGACCAGATAAAAAGCTATGTTACAGATTGACAACAGACTTTCAGCTTATAGGGAAGGACATTCAACAAGCACAGCACTTACACAAATTACGGATGATTGACTGAGAGAAATCGATGATTAAAAGATTGTGGGGGCTGTTTGGTTATACTTCAGTGCAGTCTTTGACTATCTATCATAGTCTGTTATGGCTTTACACCCCCCTGCTATATTGTGGATAAAGAGTGTTCTGTCTAACAGAACACAGAGGGTGTTCTTTAATGGAAGCCTCTATAAACATAATCCAGGTAGAGTCAGGAATTCCCCAGGGCAGCTGTCTAGGCCCATTACCTTTTTCAATCTTTACTAACAACATGCCACTAACTTTGAGTAAAGCCAAAGTGTCTATATATGCGGATGACTCAACACTATACATGTCAGCTACTACAGTGACTGAAATGACTGCAACACTTAACAAAGAGCTGCAATTAGATTCAGAGTGGGTGGCAACGAATAAATTAGTCCTAAATATTTCTAAAACTAAAAGCATTGTATTTGGGACAAATCATTCACTAAACCCTAAACCTCAACTAAATCTTGTAATAAATAATGTGTAAATTGAGCAAGTTGAGGTGACTAAACTGCTTGGAGTTACCCTGCACTGTAAACTGTCAAGGTCAAAAACATATTGATACAAGATGGGGAGAAGTCTGCCCATGATAAGGCGATGCTCTACCTTCTTGACAGCACTGTCAACAAGACAGGTCCTACAGGCCCTAGTTTTGTTGCACCTGGACTACTGTTCAGTCGTGTGGTCAGGTGCCACAATTGGCTCAGAACAGAGCAGCACGGCTGGGACTTGGATGTGCACAGAGCTAACATTAATAATATGCATGTCAATCTCTCCTGGCTCAAAGTGGAGGAGAGATTGACTTCATCACTACGTGTATTTATGAGAGGTATTGACATTGAATGCACTGAGCTGTCTGTCTAAACTACTGGCACACAGCTCTGACCCCCATGCATACCCCACAAGACATGCCACCAGAGGTCTCTTCACTGTCCCCAAGTCCAGAACAGACTATGGGAGGCACACAGTACTACATAGAGCCATGACTACATGGAACTCTATTCCACAGTACTACATAGAGCCATGACTACATGGAACTCTATTCCACAGTACCACATAGAGCCATGACTACATGGAACTCTATTCCACAGTACTACATAGAGCCATGACTACATGGAACTCTATTCCACAGTACCACATAGAGCCATGACTACATGGAACTCTATTCCACAGTACTACATAGAGCCATGACTACATGGAACTCTATTCCACAGTACTACATAGAGCCATGACTACATGGAACTCTATTCCACAGTACTACATAGAGCCATGACTACATGGAACTCTATTCCAAAGTACTACATAGAGCCATGACTACATGGAACTCTATTCCACAGTACTACATAGAGTCATGACTACATGGAACTCTATTCCACAGTACTACATAGAGTCATGACTACATGGAACTCTATTCCACAGTACTACATAGAGTCATGACTACATGGAACTCTATTCCACATCAAGTAACTGATGCAGCAGTATAATTAAATAGAAAAAAACAGATAAAGAAACACCTTATGGAACAGTGGGGATTGTGAAGCAACACAAACATTGGCAAAGACACATGCATACACACACACGTACACATGGATTTTGTATTGTAGATATGTGGTAGTGGAGTAGGGGCCTGAGGGCACACAGTCTGTGAATGTATTGTAATGTTTTTTAAAACTGGATAAACTGCCTTAATTTTGCTGAACCCCAAGGAAGAGTAGCTGATGCCTTGGCAGGAACTAATGGGGATCCATAATAAACCCCAGGAAGAGTAGCTGCTGCCTTGGCAGGAACTAATGGGGATCCATAATAAACCACAGGAAGAGTAGCTGCTGCCTTGGCAGGAACTAGTGGGGATCCATAATAAACCCCAGGAAGAGTAGATGCTGCCTTGACAGGAACTAGTGGGGATCCATAATAAACCCCAGGAAGAGTAGCTGCTGCCTTGACAGGAACTAATGGTGATCCATAATAAACCCCAGGAAGAGTAGCTGCTGCCTTGGTAGGAACTAATGGGGATCCATAATAAACCCCAGGAAGAGTAGATGCTGCCTTGACAGGAACTAGTGGGGATCCATAATAAACCCCAGGAAGAGTAGATGCTGCCTTGGTAGGAACTAATGGGGATCCATAATAAACCCCAGGAAGAGTAGATGCTGCCTTGACAGGAACTAGTGGGGATCCATAATAAACCCCAGGAAGAGTAGCTGCTGCCTTGACAGGAACTAGTGGTGATCCATAATAAACCCCAGGAAGAGTAGCTGCTGACCTTGTATGTTCCAGGATGAGATGGTGAAGGCTTTGTGTTCCATAGTGTCTAGTGTTGTTTAGGTCAGGACCATCACAGTAGGTGTGAGCAGAGCATGTGGAGCAGGATGGAGCTTGTGCAGGTGTAATAGCTGGGGTTGGGCCTGTTGCTCTGCTCATGGCCTGGGGGGGCTGTGAAACTGTCCTGCCATTGTTGGGTTCAAGAGTTTTCACACATCTGACTCCACACCTCAGTGCTAATTGAAGGTGCTGACAGGTCTGTTCTGTCCTAGCAGCTTGGTAGCTTTATCAGCCTTATTTACTTGGCTATATATAACAACAGATTACCTACAGATTAGTGTCATTTACCTTTTGGCTCCAGAAGTAGGTTCAGACTGAACATTACTCACTCAGTGCTGTGTTGGATGGTATTTACAACATCTTTACCTACAGATTAGTGTATTTTACCTTTTGGCTCCAGAAGTAGGTCCAGACAGAACATTACTCACTCAGTGCTGTGTTGGATGGGATTTACAACATCTTTACCTACAGATTAGTGTCTTTTACCTTTTGGCTCGTTTTACCTTTCGTCTGCAGGTTTTGGTTTGTTAGAAGTTTTAATTGATAGTTCTTGGTAGTAATAGTCCATTCAGGTCATTTTGTCCAAAATCAAGATTTTAGGTATTGTGGCAGATGGCAGGTAGCGGTGAGGGGAGTGGTTATTGAGGGGAGTTAACTCGCTGGCTCCACCCCCGAGTATTTTTGGGCTGAGGGAAGTGATGGGGCAAATCATACACACGGACCAGTCCTACTGTGTTCCCCGGCAGGCAGATAGGGGATAACATTTCCCTGATTCTCAATTTTTTGGGGGGGGGGCGTCTCTAGGGTGTTTGGGTTGGATGCTGGTCTAATTTCAATTGATCAGGAAAAGGCATTTGACCGCGTTGAACATCAATACCTCTATGGGGTCACTTTGGAGGCTTTTGGTTTCAGCTCTGGTTTTACTGCCATGATCAGGGTGATATATGGTGACATTGAAAGTGTATTGAATGTTAACGGTGGCTCGAGTGCTCTTTTTAAAGGGTGTAGAGGTACTAGGCAGGGGTGTTCGTTGTCGGAATATCGTATGCCATCGATATAGAGACACTACTAAATAGCATTAGAAGTTGAATTGAAGAATTGTACCTTTCAGAGGATATTCCTCCTATTCGTCTCTCAGCATATGCTGATGATGTAATTATTTTGGTGAAAAATCAAGCGGATGTGGATAGTTTGAGTCTCATAGTTGATCGGTTTTATGGGAATATCCTCTACAATGGTAAATTGGGAAAAAGATTTTGTGCTTTACAGATTGGGAAATGGCCCGTCCTTGGACACTGTGCTATCTAACCTCCAAATGAGCTTCAATGCCATACAACACTCCTTCCGTGGCCTCCAACTGCTCTTAAACGCTAGTAAAACCAAATGCATGCTTTTCAACCGTTCGCTGCCTGCACCCGCACGTCCGACTAGCATCACCACCCTGGATGGTTCCGACCTAGAATATGTGGACATCTATAAGTACCTAGGTGTCTGGCTAGACTGTAAACTCTCCTTCCAGACTCATATCAAACATCTCCAATCTAAAATCAAATCTAGAGTCGGCTTTCTATTCCGCAACAAAGCCTCCTTCACTCACGCCGCCAAACTTACCCTAATAAAACTGACTATCCTACCGATCCTCAACTTCGGCGATGTCATCTACAAAATAGCTTCCAACACTCTACTCAGCAAACTGGATGCAGTTTATCACAGTGCCATCCGTTTTGTTACTAAAGCACCTTAAACCACCCACCACTGCGACCTGTATGCTCTAGTCGGCAGGCCCTCGCTACATATTCGTCGCCAGACCCACTGGCTCCAGGTCACCTACAAGTCCATGCTAGGTAAAGCTCCGCCTTATCTCAGTTCACTGGTCACGATGGCAACACCCACCCGTAGCACGCGCTCCAGCCGGTGTATCTCACTGATCATCCCTAAAGCCAACACTTCATTTGGCCGCCTTTCGTTCCAGTTCTCTGCTGCCTGTGACTGGAACGAATTGCAAAAATCGCTGAAGTTGGAGACTTTTATCTCCCTCACCAACTTCAAACATCTGCTATCTGAGCAGCTAACCGATCGCTGCAGCTGTACATAGTCCATCTGTAAATAGCCCACCCAATTTTACCTACCTCTTCCCCATACTGTTTATATTTTTTTTACTTTTCTGCTCTTTTGCACACCAATATCTCCACATGTACATGACCATCTGATCATTTATCACTCCAGTGTTAATCTGCAAAATTGTAATTATTCGCCTACCTCCTCATGCCTTTTGCACACAATGTATATAGACTCTCTTTTTTTTCTACTGTGTTATTGACTTGTTAATTGTTTACTCCATGTGTAACTCTGTGTTGTCTGTTCACACTGCTATGCTTTATCTTGGCCAGGTCGCAGTTGCAAATGAGAACTTGTTCTCAACTAGCCTACCTGGTTAAATAAAGGTGAAAAAAATGGTCTGGAGGGACCATGGCTTTGCCCAGGGGGGCTGGAATGATGTAAGGGAGGGTTCAAGTATCTTGGAGTGTATCTAGGGGATGAGGGGACAATGGAAAAAAAGTTGGAATAGGGTGGTTGAAATGTTGGAAGGGAGGATGAGGAGATGGCGTTGGTTGGAAGGGAGGATGAGGAGATGGCGTTGGTTGGAAGGGAGGATGAGGAGATGAGGAGAACTGCTGGAAAGTTGCAGGAAGGCTCTGTCAGCAGAAGAGTGGATTATGCTCAAGAGTTACTACAAAAAGACACACGATGAAAATTCTAAGGATTCCACCCAACAATTCCAGAGTCGGACAGAAAGGCTTTATTACTGGATTGGAGAGGGTTGGAAGAGGTGAATGTGAAGCTGGGCGTCACATGGGGAAATAGGTTTAAGGGTTTTGAAGCCGTTACTTAAAACTAGGAAGTCATTGTAGGTCAAAATACCTCTTACCTTCTTAGCCAGGCCAGGTCTCTTGTGTATCTTCAGTATTAAACATAGACAATTGGTATTTCAGGAGTCTGATGTTTGGTCATGGGAGGAGCGCTAGCTGCTAGCCCCACAGTTGTTTCTAATGCAATCTGGACTAGATTTAGCTGAGAGCTTTTATCTGTAGTCTATCCAGGGGTTGCTGTTTAAAAAAAATCACTAATTTCTAAACATTGTCCGCTCAATGTTTGACTTTCATTGCTTTTATCCCAGTCTTAAATTGTTCTACAGAAACCAATAGAGGTCACTATTTCACCTTCAAACTGTAGTTTCTAGAAGAGAGAGACACAATAATGTCTGATGGACCAGCTCAAATGTAAAAATGTGTGCAGTTATAACTGTAAGTCACTTTGGATAAATGGCATTTATTATTATTATTATTATTGTGATATTATATATGTATTATTATTATTATATTATCAATGTAAATGCGCTACAATACCTCCTCCTTCCCTCCACTTCAACATGATCCCTGTTTAGCTGTTCTGCTTGACTTAACCATGAAGATAATCGATATCCTATTTAAGGTTATCGTTGAGATATTAATTTGAAGCCCAGCTAGTGTTGTGATCGGTAAATGTGCCCTGAGCCTCTTTCTCTATACTCCCCAGTCTATTTACACCCCCAGCTAATCTGCATGTCTCTGCCTTCCTCCCAAGCCTTACATAAGGCTTTAACATTTGAAAAAGCACATCATGGCTTTGTGCTTTATACACAGACACACACACACACACTGGCACACGCACGCACACACACACACACACACACACACACACACACACACTGGCACACGCACACTGACACACACACACACACACACACACACACACACACACACTGACACACACACACACACACACACACACACACACACTGACACACACACACACACACACACACACACACACACACACACTGGCACACACACACTGGCACACACACACACTGACACACACACACACACACTGGCACACACACACACACTCACACACTGGCACACACACACACACACACGCAAACAAACACACTGGCACGCACGCACACACTGACACACACACTGGCACACACACACACACACACAAACACTGGCACACACACACACACACGCGCAAACAAACACTGGCACACACACACACGCAAACAAACACACAGGCACGCACTCACTAACAAACATACACACACACACACACACGAACACGGATACACATGCACCAGGATGACTGAAAAGACTGTGCTAGTTTGAGGATGATTATTCACATCTAGCTAGCGGTTACGTAAGATGCCTTACAGCTAGCGGTTACGTGAGATGCCTTACAGCTAGCGGTTACGTGAGATGCCTTACAGCTAGCGGTTACGTGAGACGCCTTACAGCTAGCGGTTACGTGAGACGCCTTACAGCTAGCGGTTACGTGAGACGCCTTACAGCTAGCGGTTACGTGAGACGCCTTACAGCTAGCGGTTACGTGAGACGCCTTACAGCTAGCGGTTACGTGAGACGCCTTACAGCTAGCGGTTACGTGAGACGCCTTACAGCTAGCGGTTACGTGAGACGCCTTACAGCTAGCGGTTACGTGAGATGCTTTACAGCAGCATATAGCAACATATAGCCTAAACTGAGTTCGCATTTCTACAGCAGGAGGTGTATATTTCCACAGCATGAGGTGTGTGTGTGTGTGTGTGTGTGTGTGTGTGTGTGTGTGTGTGTGTGTGTGTGTGTGTGTGTGTGTGTGTGTATATATATATATATATCACCATAATTTGCAAATAAATTCATTAAAAAATCTACAATGTGATTTTCTGGATTTTTTTTTCAATTTTTGTCTGTCATAGGTACACTTCAACTATGATGATAAATTACAGGCCTCTCTCATCTTTTTAAGTGGGAGAACTTGCAAAATTGGTGGCTGACTAAATACTTTTTTGCCCCACTGTACATATAACTACTTAAGTTACATTTCAAAATTCAGACATATTTAAAATGTGATGAATCCCCAAACTGCAGCTCCACAGTCTTTAAGCAGGACATTAGGGAAAGGGGGAGACCTAGTCAGTTGTCCAACTGAATGTATTCAACTGAAATGTGTCTTCCGCATTTAACCCAACCCCTGCCTTAATCGATATCCACGTCTTGCTCAGGGCCCGGGGAACAGTGGGTTAACTTTATACACAGACACACACACACACACTGGCACACGCACGCACACACACACACACACACACACACACACACACTGGCACACGCACACTGACACACACACACACACACACACACACACACACACACACTGACACACACACACTGGCACACACACACACACACACTGACACACACACACACACACACACACACACACACACACACACACACTGGCACACACACACTGGCACACACACACACTGACACACACACACACACACTGGCACACACACACACACTCACACACTGGCACACACACACACACACACGCAAACAAACACACTGGCACGCACGCACACACTGACACACACACACACACACACACACACACACACTGGCACACACACACACACACACAAACACTGGCACACACACACACACACGCGCAAACAAACACTGGCACACACACACACACACGCAAACAAACACACAGGCACGCACTCACTAACAAACATACACACACACACACACACGAACACGGATACACATGCACCAGGATGACTGAAAAGACTGTGCTAGTTTGAGGATGATTATTCACATCTAGCTAGCGGTTACGTAAGATGCCTTACAGCTAGCGGTTACGTGAGATGCCTTACAGCTAGCGGTTACGTGAGATGCCTTACAGCTAGCGGTTACGTGAGACGCCTTACAGCTAGCGGTTACGTGAGACGCCTTACAGCTAGCGGTTACGTGAGACGCCTTACAGCTAGCGGTTACGTGAGACGCCTTACAGCTAGCGGTTACGTGAGACGCCTTACAGCTAGCGGTTACGTGAGACGCCTTACAGCTAGCGGTTACGTGAGACGCCTTACAGCTAGCGGTTACGTGAGACGCCTTACAGCTAGCGGTTACGTGAGACGCCTTACAGCTAGCGGTTACGTGAGATGCTTTACAGCAGCATATAGCAACATATAGCCTAAACTGAGTTCGCATTTCTACAGCAGAAGGTGTATATTTCCACAGCATGAGGTGTGTGTGTGTGTGTGTGTGTGTGTGTGTGTGTGTGTGTGTGTGTGTGTGTGTGTGTGTGTATATATATATATATATCACCATAATTTGCAAATAAATTCATTAAAAAATCTACAATGTGATTTTCTGGATTTTTTTTTCAATTTTTGTCTGTCATAGGTACACTTCAACTATGATGATAAATTACAGGCCTCTCTCATCTTTTTAAGTGGGAGAACTTGCAAAATTGGTGGCTGACTAAATACTTTTTTGCCCCACTGTACATATAACTACTTAAGTTACATTTCAAAATTCAGACATATTTAAAATGTGATGAATCCCCAAACTGCAGCTCCACAGTCTTTAAGCAGGACATTAGGGAAAGGGGGAGACCTAGTCAGTTGTCCAACTGAATGTATTCAACTGAAATGTGTCTTCCGCATTTAACCCAACCCCTGCCTTAATCGATATCCACGTCTTGCTCAGGGCCCGGGGAACAGTGGGTTAACTGTCTTGCTCAGGGCCCGGGGAACAGTGGGTTAACTGTCTTGCTCAGGGCCCGGGGAACAGTGGGTTAACTGTCTTGCTCAGGGCCCGGGGAACAGTGGGTTAACTGTCTTGCTCAGGGCCCGGGGAACAGTGGGTTAACTGTCTTGCTCAGGGCCCGGGGAACAGTGGGTTAACTGCCTTGCTCAGGGGAACAGTGGGTTAACTGCCTTGCTCAGGGGAACAGTGGGTTAACTGCCTTGCTCAGGGGAACAGTGGGTTAACTGCCTTGCTCAGGGGAACAGTGGGTTAACTGCCTTGCTCAGGGGAACAGTGGGTTAACTGCCTTGCTCAGGGGAACAGTGGGTTAACTGCCTTGCTCAGGGGAACAGTGGGTTAACTGCCTTGCTCAGGGGAACAGTGGGTTAACTGCCTTGCTCAGGGGAACAGTGGGTTAACTGCCTTGCTCAGGGATACAGTGGGTTAACTGCCTTGTTCAGGGGAACAGTGGGTTAACTGCCTTGCTCAGGGGAACAGTGGGTTAACTGCCTTGCTCAGGGGAACAGTGGGTTAACTGCCTTGCTCAGGGGAACAGTGGGTTAACTGCCTTGCTCAGGGGAACAGTGGGTTAACTGCCTTGCTCAGGGGAACAGTGGGTTAACTGCCTTGCTCAGGGGAACAGTGGGTTAACTGCCTTGCTCAGGGCCAGGGGAACAGTGGGTTAACTGCCTTGCTCAGGGCCAGGGGAACAGTGGGTTAACTGCCTTGCTCAAGGCCCGGGGAACAGTGGGTTAACTGCCTTGCTCAGGGCCTGGGGAACAGTGGGTTAACTGCCTTGCTCAGCGGAACAGTGGGTTAACTGCCTTGCTCAGCGGAACAGTGGGTTAACTGCCTTGTTCAGGGGAACAGTGGGTTAACTGCCTTGCTCAGGGGAACAGTGGGTTAACTGCCTTGCTCAGGGGAACAGTGGGTTAACTGCCTTGCTCAGGGGAACAGTGGGTTAACTGCCTTGCTCAGGGGAACAGTGGGTTAACTGCCTTGCTCAGGGCCTGGGGAACAGTGGGTTAACTGCCTTGCTCAGGGGAACAGTGGGTTAACTGCCTTGCTCAGGGGAACAGTGGGTTAACTGCCTTGCTCAGGGGAACAGTGGGTTAACTGCCTTGCTCAGGGGAACAGTGGGTTAACTGCCTTGTTCAGGGGAACAGTGGGTTAACTGCCTTGCTCAGGGGAACAGTGGGTTAACTGCCTTGCTCAGGGGAACAGTGGGTTAACTGCCTTGCTCAGGGGAACAGTGGGTTAACTGCCTTGCTCAGGGCCTGGGGAACAGTGGGTTAACTGCCTTGCTCAGGGGAACAGTGGGTTAACTGCCTTGCTCAGGGGAACAGTGGGTTAACTGCCTTGCTCAGGGGAACAGTGGGTTAACTGCCTTGCTCAGGGCCCGGGAATTTTTACCTTTTTACCTTGTCAGCTCAGGAATTCGATCCAGCAACCTTTCGGTTACTGGCCCAACGCTCTAACCACTAGGCTACCTGTAAAGATATTATATAAAGTCTGACAAATGTGTCCCCACCTCCTCCTACTACAGTGGTGTAGCTTCCTCTATAGTCAGTGTTGTCTATGAGATGAGCTCCAGTTTAGCCTACACATTCATTACCCACCTAGCCATTGGTGTTATGTCCTCTTCTATCTCCTACTGGCCAATACCCTCTTACTGGAGGTAGATGGATAGAGCTGCCGGGTTCTCTGCTGCTGGGGAAGTATAGGGTTCTGGAGGCAAGACTGGAGTCTGCCTCTATCTAGTCTATAGATCTGCATCCGTGGTGGCTGGTGGGAGGAGCCATAGGAGGACGAGCTCGTTGTAATGGCTGGAATGGAATTAATGGAAGAGTCAAACATGTGGTTTCCATATGTTTACAGTGTTTGATACCTTTCCATTGATTCCATTCCAGCCATTACAACGAGCTCGTCCTCCTATAGCTCCTCCCACCAGCCTCCACTGATATCCACTCTATCTGTCCCGTTTCCCTGTATCTGTCCCGTTTCCCTGTATCTGTCCCGTTTCCCTGTATCTGTCCCGTTTCCCTGTATCTGTCCCGTTTCCCTGTATCTGTCCCGTTTCCCTGTATCTGTCCCGTTTCCCTGTATCTGTCCTGTCTCCCTCTATCTGTCCCTCTATCTGTCCCGTTTCCCTGTATCTGTCCCGTTTCCCTCTATCTGTCCTATAGATATACATTATATCAGTATATCACCTATCCTATAGACATTATATCAGTTTATACAATGGGTAGGTCTAATCCTGGATGCTGATTGGTTAAAACCACATTCCAGCCGGTGTCTAATCAAGGATGCTGATTGGTTAAAACCACATTCCAGCCGGTGTCTAATCCTGGATGCTGATTGGTTAAAACCATACTCCAGCCGGTGTCTAATCCACTAGTCACCAATCTATGGCGTCAAAATGCTTATTTACTTTGTTCCAGTGGACTCCACAATCCACTCTCTCATTAGCCCAGCCAAGCAATTTATTTAAAAAAAAACATAAAGTATATCACCTGTCCAATAGACAAAGAATACACCACTGTACTTCATACAACTCTTAACCTGCTCTTTGTGTGTACTGTACTCTGCTAACTGTTCTAATGCTAGCTGCTCCTGCTATGCTTATAAAACCACAGTGTGCTACAGCTGTTAGCTCTGTGCTACGTATGGATGCTAACCACGTTTGCTTCTAGCATGCTTGGTTTAGGACTGGTCACTGTGTGCCTTCCTCTCCTGGTTTAGGACTGGTTACTGTGTGCCTTCCTGTCCTGGTTTAGGACTGGTTACTGTAGGACTTCCTGTCCTGGTTTATGGCTGGGGACTGTGGGACTTCCTGTCCTGGTTTATGGCTGGGTACTGTGGGACTTCCTGTCCTGGTTTATGGCTGGGTACTGTGGGCCTTCCTGTCCTGGTTTAGGACTGGTTACTGTAGGACTTCCTGTCCTGGTTTATGGCTGGGTACTGTGGGACTTCCTGTCCTGGTTTATGGCTGGGTACTGTGGGACTTCCTGTCCTGGTTTATGGCTGGGTACTGTGGGACTTCCTGTCCTGGTTTATGGCTGGGTACTGTGGGACTTCCTGTCCTGGTTTATGGCTGGGTACTGTGGGCCTTCCTGTCCTGGTTTATGGCTGGTTACTGTAGGACTTCCTGTCCTGGTTTATGGCTGGGTACTGTGGGACTTCCTGTCCTGGTTTATGGCTGGGTACTGTGGGACTTCCTGTCCTGGTTTATGGCTGGGTACTGTGGGACTTCCTGTCCTGGTTTATGGCTGGGTACTGTGGGACTTCCTGTCCTGGTTTATGGCTGGGTACTGTGGGCCTTCCTGTCCTGGTTTATGGCTGGGTACTGTGGGACTTCCTGTCCTGGTTTATGGCTGGGTACTGTGGGACTTCCTGTCATGGTTTATGGCTGGGTACTGTGGGACTTCCTGTCCTGGTTTATGGCTGGGTACTGTGGGACTTCCTGTCCTGGTTTATGGCTGGGTACTGTGGGCCTTTGCGTCTGTCATCTGCTCTTTTCTGTTGCTTTCTTGACTTGATTTTTTCTCTCTCCCTCCCTCTCTCTCTCTTTCCGCCCCCCTCCCTCTCTCTCTCTCTCTCTGTCTGTCTGTCTGTTTCTCTGTCTCTCTCTCTCTCTCTGTCAGGTCACCACCTTATTCCGCTTGTTGTGCTGCTACTTCTCGTTCCAATCCACCTACCACCACCACCGTCACTACTCCTGTTCCTAGTTCTACCTCCTCCCTCCACAGCAGTCTGACAGCTAACAGTCAGTCCAACTCCACCCACCACCAGTACTGTTGTCCTGCCCGGCTGCTCCTGCCCAAGCCGCATTGCGCCCTCTCCTCGCCCAGGCACTCCGACCAGGCAAGGTAAGGGCCTGAGTATACCCACGATAAAGTAGGTCCACACTCCTCCACTCCACTCCTCCACACCTCTCCTCTACTCTCCTCCATTCCTCCACTCCACTTTTCCACTCCACTTCACTCCTCTCCTCTCCTCCTCTCCTCCACTTCACTCCTCCACACCTCTCCTCTACTCTCCTCCATTCCTCCACTCCACTTTTCCACTCCACTCCTCCACTTCACTCCTCTCCTCTCCTCCTCTCCTCCACTTCACTCCTCCACTCCTCTCCTCCTTTCCTCCTCCTCTCCTCCACTCCTCTCCTCCTCTCCTCCTCCACACCTCCTCACCTCCTCCCCTCCACTCCTCCTCACCTCCACCCCTCTACTCCTCTCCTCCCCTCTACTCCTCTCCTCCACTCCACTTCTCTCCTCCTCTCTACTCCACTCCTCCACTCTACTCCTCTCCTCCACTCCTCTCCTCCACTCCTATCCTCCACTCCTCTACTCTACTCCTCTACTCCACTCCCCTCCACTCTTCTCCTCCTTTCCTCCACTCCACTCCTCTCCTCCACTCCTCCAATCCCCTTCCCACTGTACTCCTCCACTGTACTCCTCCACTCCTCTCCTCCATTCCTCCTCCACTTTTCCACTCCACTCCTCTCCTCCACTCCTCCTCCACTCCACTACTCCACTCCACTCCACTCCGCCACTCCTCCACTCCTCCACTCCTCTCCTCCACTCCTCCACTCCTCTCCTCCTCCACTCCTCTCCACTCTTCTCCTCCAAACCTCCTCCACTCCTCTCCTCCTCTCCACTCCTCTCCTCCACTTCACTCCTCCACTCCTCTCCTCCACTTCACTCCTCCACTCCTCTCCTCTACTCCACTCTACTCCTATCCTCCACTCCTATCCTCTACTCCACTCCTCTACTCCACTCCTCTCCTCCACTCCTATCCTCCACTCCTCTACTCCACTCCACTCCCCGCCACTCTTCTCCTCCTTTCCTCCACTCCTCTCCTCCTCTCCACCACTTCACTCCTCCACTCCACTCCTCCACTCCACTCATCTCCTCTCCTCCACTCCTCTCCTCTACTCCACTCCCCTCCACTCTTCTCCTCCTCTCCTCCCCTCCACTCCCCTCCTCCACTCCCCTCCTCCACTCCACTTCTCTCCTCCACTCCTCCACTCCTCTCCTCCACTCCCCTCCTCCACTCCTCCACTCCAGTCCTTCACTCCTCTCTTCCACTCCTTACCTCCACTCCTCCATTCTACCCCTCCACTCTACTCCTCTCCTCCACTCCTATCCTCCACTCCACTCCTATCCTCCACTCCACTCCTCCACTCCACTACTCCACTCCGCCACTCCGCCACTCCTCCACTCCTCTCCTCCACTCCTCTCCTCCACTCCTCCTCTCCTCCTCCACTCCTCTCCACTCTTCTCCTCCAAACCTCCTCCACTCCTCTCCTCCACTTCACTCCTCCACTCCTCTCCTCTACTCCACTCTACTCCTATCCTCCACTCTACTCCTATCCTCCACTCTACTCCTATCCTCCACTCTACTCCTATCCTCTACTCCTATCCTCTACTCCACTCCTCTCCACTCCTATCCTCCACTCCTCTACTCCACTCCATTCCCCTCCACTCTTCTCCTCCTCTCCTCCACTCCTCTCCTCCTCTCCTCTCCTCCACTCCTCCTCCACTCCACTACTCCACTGCACTCCGCCACTCCTCCACTCCTCCACTCTTCTCCTCCACTTCACTCCTCCACTCCTCTCCTCCTCCACTCCTCTCCACTCTTCTCCTCCAAACCTCCTCCACTCCTCTCCTCCTCTCCACTCCTCTCCTCCACTTCACTCCTCCACTCCTATCCTCCACTCTACTCGTATCCTCCACTCTACTCCTATCCTCCACTCCTATCCTCTACTCCACTCCTCTACTCCACTCCTCTCCTCTACTCCTATCCTCCACTCCTCTACTCCACTCCACTCCCCTCCACTCTTTTCCTCCACTCTTTTCCTCCACTCCTCCACTCCTCTCCTCCACTCCTCTACTCCACTCCTCCTCTCCTCCTTTCCACTCCTCCACTCCACTCCTCCACTCATCTCCTCTCCTCCACTCCTCTCCTCTACTCCACTCCCCTCCACTCTTCTCCCCCTCTCCTCCCCTCCACTCCCGTCCTCCACTCCACTTCTCTCCTCCACTCCTCCACTCCCCTCCTCCACTCCTGCTCTCCTCTCCTCCACTTCTCTCCTCCACTCCTCCACTCCAGTCCTTCACTCTTCTCTTCCACTCCTTACCTCCACTCCTCCATTCTACCCCTCCACTCTACTCCTCTCCTCCACTCCTCTACTCCACTCCACTCCTCCATTCCCCTCCTCCACTCCACTCCTGCATTCCTCCACTCCACTCCTGCATTCCTCCACTCCACTCCCCTCCTCCACTCCACTCCTCCACTCCACTCCTCCTCTCCTCCATTCCACTCCTCCACTCCACTCCTCCACTCATCTCCTCTCCTCCACTCCTCTCCTCTACTCCACTCCACTCTTCTCCCCCTCTCCTCCCCTCCATTCCCCTCCTCCACTCCACTCCTCCACTCCACTCCTGCACTCCTCCACTCCTCTCCCCCACTCCTGCACTCTTCCACTCCTCTCCTCCACTCATCCTCTCTTCCACTCATCCTCTCCTCCACTCATCCTCTCCTCCACTCATCCTCTCCTCCACTCATCCTCTCCTCCACTCCTCCTCTCCTCCACTCCACTCCTCCACTCCACTCCTCCACTCCACTCCTCTCCTCCACTCCTCTCCTCCACTTCACTCCTTAACTCATCCACTCCCCTCCTCCACTCCACTCCTCCACTCCACTCCTTAACTCCTCCACCCCTCCACTCTACCCCTCCACTCTACTCCTATCCTCCACTCCTCCACTTCCCTCCTCCATTCCCCTCCTACACTCCACTCCTCCATTCCTTTCCTCCCCTCCCCTCCTCCACTCCACTCCTCCATTCCCCTCCTCCACTCCACTCCTCCATTCCACTCCTCCACTTCACTCCTGCACTCCTCCACTCCACTCCCCTCCTCCACTCCACTCCCCTCCTCCACTCCCCTCCTCCACTCCTCTTCTCCACTCCACTCCACCCCCCCATCCTGTCTCTAGGGTTGCACAATTGTTGGGACTATAACAAAGTTCCTAGGTTTCCAGAATCCTGGTTTTCCAGATTGCCAGTTCGAAGAGCCCTCCTGGCTTATTTCTTCCCGATTACAGGAATTGCCTTTACCCTGATTTTCCGAAAAACTTTGGGGAAATTTGCAATCCTGTCAGTCCCTCACTATAGATCCACAAATCTCCTCTTCCAATCCTCATCCACTCCTCTTCCAATCCTCCACTTCTCTTCCAATCCTCCACTCGTCTTCCAATCCTCCACTCCTCCACTCCTCTTCCAATCCTCCACTCCCCCACTCCTCTTTCAATCTTCTACTCCTCCACTCCTCTTCCAGTCCTCCTCTTCCATTCCTCAACTCTCCCGCTCTCACCCCCATGACTCAATGAGCCAAAGGCCAAGCCTGAGCCTTCACTCCATTCAACTTCCTGGTGGATAACATGTAGGATCCTTCAGCCCTCTCAAAGACCTGTTAGTAAACAATGTAACTTAGGAGTGTGTAATTATCCCCCAGGCATATAATTAGTGCTCACAACATTGACCTCGTTGCAGAGTTAATCACATCTCTATTGCCATCTGGAAGGGCAGCTTCTGTAGCAAAACACCTGACTGACTTCACCACCTCCCCTCTCTCACTCTCACTCTCACTCTCACTCACTCTCTCACTCTCTCTCTCACTCTCTCACTCAACACCAGACTGCTAGTTCTGGAACACGTCAGAGAAGTGGACTGACTCACTCCAGGAGATATTAGGGGAAACCCTGTCTTAGAGAAAATCTTCTATCATATAAATGTACAGGTAACTGCCAGAATAAAGGAAACACCAACATAATGTGTCTTAATAGGGTCGTTGGGTCACCACCAGCCAAAACCGGTTCAATGCACCTCGGCATAGATTCTACAAGTGTCTGGAACTCTATTGGAGGGATGCGACATCATTCTTTCACAAGAAATTCCATCATTTGGTGTTTTGGTGATGGTGGTGGAAAACACGGTCTCAGGCACCGCTCTGGAATCTCCCATAAGAGTTCAGTTGGGTTGGTGACTGAGATGGCCATGGTATTGGGTTTACACAGCCCATCTGTAAACAGCCCATCCAACTACCTCATCCCCATACTGTTATTCATTTTGCTCCTTTGCACCCCAGTATCTCTACTTGCTCACTCATCTTCTGCACATCTATCACTCCAGTGTTTAATTGCTAAATTGTAATTATTTCACCATTATGGCCTATTTACCTCTCTTATCTCACCTCACTTGCACACATTGTATATAGACTTATTTTTCTACTGTATTATTGACTGTATGTTTGTTCATCCCATGTGTAACTCTGTGTTGTTGACTTGTTAATTGTTTACTCCATGTGTAACTCTGTGTTGTTGTTTGTGTCGCACTGCTTTGCTTTATCTTGGCCAGGTCGCAATTGTAAATGAGAACTTGTTCTCAACTAGCCTACCTGGTTAAATAAAGGTGTTCTCAACTATCCTACCTGGTTAAATAAAGGTGATCTGGTCTACCTGGTTAAATAAAGGTGATCTGGTCTACCTGGTTAAATAAAGGTGATCTGGTCTACCTGGTTAAATAAAGGTGATCTGGTCTACCTGGTTAAATAAAGGTGATCTGGTCTACCTGGTTAAATAAAGGTGATCTGGTCTACCTGGTTAAATAAAGGTGATCTGGTCTACCTGGTTAAATAAAGGTGATCTGGTCTACCTGGTTAAATAAAGGTGATCTGGCCTACCTGGTTAAATAAAGGTGATCTGGTCTACCTGGTTAAATAAAGGTGATCTGGTCTACCTGGTTAAATAAAGGTGATCTGGTCTACCTGGTTAAATAAAGGTGATCTGGTCTACCTGGTTAAATAAAGGTGATCTGGTCTACCTGGTTAAATAAAGGTGATCTGGTCTACCTGGTTAAATAAAGGTGATCTGGTCTACCTGGTTAAATAAAGGTGATCTGGTCTACCTGGTTAAATAAAAAATAAAATAAAAACATATTTTCATGCTCATTAAACCATTCAGTGACCACTCGTGCCCTGTAGATGGGGGCATAACCGTGGTAACCAAAATCATGGCCTTTCCCAGCATTTTTATACATGACCCTAAGCATGATGGGATGTTAGTTGCTAAATTATCTCAGGAACCACACCTGTGTGGAAGCACCTGCTTTCAATATACTTTGAATCCATAATTTACTCAAGTGTTTCCATTATTTTGGCAGTTACCTGTAGCTCCTCAGACGTTGTTCTCTTCTCCTTGGGTGTTGTGAGATCTGATGATTTGCTGCAATGAAGACGACTAGGAACGCACCCCCTTGTATGGCCCAGAGTCCCTCTCCCCATCTCTTTCACGCATATAGGTCTACCTATGGCACCCCAACCCGCCTAACCCCCACCCCTACTCTTCTACCTTTCTCCATATCGCCAATCCTCTCTTTCCCTCCTCTGAGTTCTCTTTTGTATCCATCTCAACATCCTTAGTCACATCCTTAGTCACATCCTTAGTCACATCCTTAGTCATATTAAATGTTTGTAAACCTATGACATTCCATTATAGGATTGCTTAAATTATTAACTATATGTTAAGGCCAGGAGACACCGTATTTAATCACTATGTTAAGGCAAGGAGACACTGTATTTAATCACTATGTTAAGGCCAGGAGACACTGTATTTAATCTCTATGTTAAGGCCAGGAGACACTGTATTTAATCACTATGTTAAGGCAAGGAGACACTGTATTTAATCACTATGTTAAGGCCAGGAGACACTGTATTTAATCACTATGTTAAGGCCAGGAGACACTGTATTTAATCACTATGTTAAGGCCAGGAGACACTGTATTTAATCTCTATGTTAAGGCCAGGAGACACTGTATTTAATCACTATGTTAAGGCAAGGAGACACTGTATTTAATCACTATGTTAAGGCAAGGAGACACTGTATTTAATCACTATATGTTAAGGCCAGGAGACACTGTATTTAATCACTATGTTAAGGCCAGGAGACACTGTATTTAATCACTATGTTAAGGCAAGGATACACTGTATTTAATCACTATGTTAAGGCAAGGAGACACTGTATTTAATCACTATGTTAAGGCCAGGAGACACTATTTAATCTCTATATGTTAAGGCAAGGAGACACTGTATTTAATCACTATGTTAAGGCAAGGAGACAGGTGGTGCAGGTCTAAGAGAGAACCTCCCGGAGATCCTGGGAAACCTCTGAGAGTAGTAGACATGTTACTGTAGCTGTAGTTTTATACATGTTACTGTAGCTGTAGTTTTATACATGTTACTGTAGTAGTATACATGTTACTGTAGTAGTATACATGTTACGGTAGTAGTATACATGGTACTGTAGTAGTATACATGTTACTGTAGTAGTATACATGTTACTGTTGTAGTATTAGACATGTTACTGTAGCTGTAGTTTTATACATGTTACTGTAGCTGTAGTTTTATACATGTTACTGTAGTAGTATACATGTTACTGTAGTAGTATACATGGTACTGTAGTAGTATTAGACATGTTACTGTAGTAGTATACATGGTACTGTAGTAGTATACATGGTACTGTAGTAGTATACATGTTACGGTAGTAGTATACATGTTACTGTAGTAGTATACATGGTACTGTAGTAGTATACATGGTACTGTAGTAGTATTAGACATGTTACGGTAGCAGTATTATACATGTTACGGTAGCAGTATTAGACATGTTACTGTAGCAGTAGTAGACATGTTACTGTAGGAGTAGTAGACATGTTACTGTAGGAGTATTAGACATGTTACTGTAGCAGTATTAGACATGTTACTGTAGCAGTATTAGACATGTTACTGTAGCAGTATTATACATGTTGCTGTAGTAGTATTATACATGTTACTGTAGCAGTATACATGTTACCGTAGTATTATACATGTTACTGTAGTAGTATACATGTTACTGTAGTAGTATTAGACATGTTACTGTAGCAGTATACATGTTACCGTAGTATTATACATGTTACTGTAGTATTATACATGTTACTGTAGCAGTATTAGACATGTTACTGTAGCAGTATTAGACATGTTACTGTAGCAGTATGTGACATGTTACTGTAGTATTAGACGTTACTGTAGCAGTATACTTGTTACTGTAGCAGTAGACATGTTACTGTAGTAGTAGACATGTTACTGTAGTAGTAGACATGTTACTGTAGTAGTAGTAGACATGTTACTGTAGTAGTATACATGTTACTGTAGCAGTATACATGTTACCGTAGTATTATACATGTTACTGTAGTAGTATACATGTTACTGTAGTGTTATACATGTTACTGTAGTAGTATTAGACATGTTACTGTAGTAGTATACATGTTACTGTAGTATTATACATGTTACGGTAGTAGTATACATGGTACTGTAGTAGTATACATGTTACTGTAGCAAGCAGTGTTATACATGTTAGTGTAGTAGTATACATGTTACTGTAGCTGTAGTTTAGACTGTTCTCCATGATGCAAGCCTGACATCTAGTGGTCAACTATTGTTATAACACTAGAGGTTATTTTATTTTATTTATTCCTTCTCTCACTCTGCTTGCCTGTTACCATGTTACCATGCCCTGTCTCTCTCTACACATGTTACCATGCCCTGTCTCTCTACACATGTTACCATGCCCTGTCTCTCTCTACACATGTTACCATGCCCTGTCTCTCTCTACACATGTTACCATGCCCTGTCTCTCTACACATGTTACCATGCCCTGTCTCTGTCTACACATGTTACCATGCCCTGTCTCTGTCTCTCTACACATGTTACCATAACCTGTCTCTCTCTACACATGTTACCATGCCCTGTCTCTCTCTACACATGTTACCATGCCCTGTCTCTCTACACATGTTACCATGCCCTGTCTCTCTACACATGTTACCATGCCCTGTCTCTCTACACATGTTACCATAACCTGTCTCTCTCTACACATGTTACCATGCCCTGTCTCTCTACACATGTTACCATGGCCTGTCTCTCTCTACACATGTTACCATGCCCTGTCTCTCTACACATGTTACCATGCCCTGTCTCTCTCTACACATGTTACCATGCCCTGTCTCTCTACACATGTTACCATGCCCTGTCTCTGTCTACACATGTTACCATGCCCTGTCTCTCTACACATGTTACCATGCCCTGTCTCTCTACACATGTTACCATGCCCTGTCTCTGTCTACACATGTTACCATGCCCTGTCTCTGTCTCTCTACACATGTTACCATAACCTGTCTCTCTCTACACATGTTACCATGCCCTGTCTCTCTCTACACATGTTACCATGCCCTGTCTCTCTACACATGTTACCATGCCCTGTCTCTCTACACATGTTACCATAACCTGTCTCTCTCTACACATGTTACCATGCCCTGTCTCTCTACACATGTTACCATGGCCTGTCTCTCTCTACACATGTTACCATGCCATGTCTCTCTACACATGTTACCATGCACTGTCTTTCTCTCAGAGATGATGAAGACGATGACATCGCCCATCAGTTCTGTTGCCCCGCCTCCGAGTGCAGTAGCCCGTCGTCTAGGTAACCAGCAGATCACCCCCCCCCCCATTGTTAACCCTTTGAACTCCAAATAACCTCACAGAGAAGAGGAAGATTCTGAAGGAAACAACTGAACACAACTCTTTCGTTTGGGGTTTAAAAAAAAAAAAAATCTCTTACAACGCTGGAAAACCTGGCTGTATCCAAGACGACAACAGCTCCGCTAAACGTAACTGTAGTCTGGGACTCGGGGCCTGGCCCACATCCCTACCTATCTGACTGTCCTACCTAGCCTGTCCTTTACACTAACTAGCATGTCACCCTCGCAACCTTGCCTCGCCCTGCTCTCCCTGCTCTTTGAACTGAATGACAAAAGGCTGTCCTGATTGATTGATTGAATTCTCAGACTCTGACCTTTGAACTTTAGCCTGGACAGTATCCGAAGAGGATTCGCGTACAGCCACCAGCCAGGTCAACTAATGATGAAGAGATGATGAAGAAAATATATATATATATTGATGTATCTATGTCCTTTATACTGTCCTCTAGTGTCTGTATCAGGTTTCTCTTTACTCCTTTAAATCTCCTTCTTGTCTTTTATCTGCTTGTGAATCTTCCTCTTTCCTTCTCTTGTTCAGTGAGAGAGCACATGGTGCTCGACCCATGACATTGTACAACTCTTATCTTAACCACACCAAGGAGAAGAGAGGACATCTTCCTAATTATGAAAACTCTTAGTTTCCAACTCCTCAAACATTTAAATATTCAAATGTTTTGGGAACAGAAGAGTTCTGCTTTATAAGTAAAATATCTGAAAACTAAAAAAAAAATAGTTGAAAGTTAAAACATATTTTAGTTTGAGTTCCCTTATCAACAACAATAATAATACGGAAATGGAATAGTCTTCTACTAGTTTGACACAATAATATATTAGGTCTGCCCCAAACCCAGTTATATATTAGGTCTGCCCCAAACCCAGTTATATATTAGGTCTGCCCCAGACCCAGTAATATATTAGGTCTGCCCCAGACCCAGTTATATATTAGGTCTGCCCCAGACCCAGTTATATATTAGGTCTGCCTCAGACCCAGTTATATATTAGGTCTGCCTCAAACCCAGTTATATATTAGGTCTGCCCCAGACCCAGTTATATATTAGGTCTGCCCCAAACCCAGTTATATATTAGGTCTGCCCCAAACCCAGTTATATATTAGGTCTGCCCCAGACCCAGTAATATATTAGGTCTGCCCCAGACCCAGTTATATATTAGGTCTGCCCCAGACCCAGTTATATATTAGGTCTGCCCCAGACCCAGTTATATATTAGGTCTGCCCCAGACCCAGTAAAATATTAGGTCTGCCCCAAACCCAGTTATATATTAGGTCTGCCCCAGACCCAGTTATATATTAGGTCTGCCTCAAACCCAGTTATATATTAGGTCTGCCCCAGACCCAGTTATATATTAGGTCTGCCCCAGACCCAGTTATATATTAGGTCTGCCCCAAACCCAGTTATATATTAGGTCTGCCCCAGACCCAGTTTAATATTAGGTCTGCCCCAAACCCAGTTATATATTAGGTCTGCCCCAAACCCAGTTATATATATATATATATATATATATTAGGTCTGCCCCAGACCCAGTAATATATTAGGTCTGCCCCAGACCCAGTTATATATTAGGTCTGCCCCAGACCCAGTAATATATTAGGTCTGCCCCAGACCCAGTTATATATTAGGTCTGCCCCAAACCCAGTTATATATTAGGTCTGCCCCAAACCCAGTTATATATTAGGTCTGCCCCAGACCCAGTTTAATATTAGGTCTGCCCCAAACCCAGTTATATATTAGGTCTGCCCCAAACCCAGTTATATATATATATATATATATATTAGGTCTGCCCCAGACCCAGTTATATATTAGGTCTGCCCCAGACCCAGTAATATATTAGGTCTGCCCCAGACCCAGTTATATATTAGGTCTGCCCCAGACCCAGTAATATATTAGGTCTGCCCCAAACCCAGTTATATATTAGGTCTGCCCCAGACCCAGTTATATATTAGGTCTGCCCCAAACCCAGTTATATATTAGGTCTTCCCCAAACCCAGTTATATATTAGGTCTGCCCCAGACCCAGTTATATAGTAGGTCTGCCCCAGACCCAGTTATATATTAGGTCTGCCCCAGACCCAGTAATATATTAGGTCTGCCCCAAACCCAGTTATATATTAGGTCTGCCCCAGACCCAGTTATATATTAGGTCTGCCTCAAACCCAGTTATGTATTAGGTCTGCCCCAGACCCAGTTATATATTAGGTCTGCCCCAAACCCAGTTATATATTAGGTCTGCCCCAGACCCAGTTATATATTAGGTCTGCCCCTAACCCAGTTATATATTAGGTCTGCCCCAAACCCAGTTATATATTAGGTCTGCCCCAGATCCAGTAATATATTAGGTCTGCCCCAGACCCAGTTATATATTAGGTCTGCCCCAGACCCAGTAATATATTAGGTCTGCCCCAGACCCAGTTATATAGTAGGTCTGCCCCAGACCCAGTAATATATTAGGTCTGCCCCAGACCCAGTAATATATTAGGTCTGCCCCAGACCCAGTTATATATTAGGTCTGCCCCAGACCCAGTTATATATTAGGTCTGCCCCAGACCCAGTTATATATTAGGTCTGCCCCAAACCCAGTTATATATTAGGTCTGCCCCAAACCCAGTTATATATTAGGTCTGCCCCAAACCCAGTAATGTATTAGGTCTGCCCCAGACCCAGTTATATATTAGGTCTGCCCCAGACCCAGTTATATATTAGGTCTGCCCCAGACCCAGTTATATATTAGGTCTGCCCCAGACCCAGTAATATATTAGGTCTGCCCCAAACCCAGTTATATATTAGGTCTGCCCCAGACCCAGTTATATATTAGGTCTGCCTCAAACCCAGTTATATATTAGGTCTGCCCCAGACCCAGTTATATATTAGGTCTGCCCCAAACCCAGTAATATATTAGGTCTGCCCCAGACCCAGTTATATATTAGGTCTGCCCCAGACCCAGTAATATATTAGGTCTGCCCCAAACCCAGTTATATATTAGGTCTGCCCCAGACGCAGTAATATATTAGGTCTGCCCCAGACCCAGTTATATATTAGGTCTGCCCCAGACCCAGTAATATATTAGGTCTGCCCCAGACCCAGTTATATATTAGGTCTGCCCCAGACCCAGTAATATATTAGGTCTGCCCCAGACCCAGTTATATATTAGGTCTGCCCCAGACCCAGTAATATATTAGGTCTGCCCCAGACCCAGTAATATATTAGGTCTGCCCCAGACCCAGTAATATATTAGGTCTGCCCCAGACCCAGTTATATATTAGGTCTGCCCCAGACCCAGTTATATATTAGGTCTGCCCCAGACCCAGTTATATATTAGGTCTGCCCCAAACCCAGTTATATATTAGGTCTGCCCCAAACCCAGTTATATATTAGGTCTGCCCCAAACCCAGTAATATATTAGGTCTGCCCCAGACCCAGTTATATATTAGGTCTGCCCCAGACCCAGTTATATATTAGGTCTGCCCCAGACCCAGTTATATATTAGGTCTGCCCCAGACCCAGTAATATATTAGGTCTGCCCCAAACCCAGTTATATATTAGGTCTGCCCCAGACCCAGTTATATATTAGGTCTGCCTCAAACCCAGTTATATATTAGGTCTGCCCCAGACCCAGTTATATATTAGGTCTGCCCCAAACCCAGTTATATATTAGGTCTGCCCCAGACCCAGTTATATATTAGGTCTGCCCCTAACCCAGTTATATATTAGGTCTGCCCCAAACCCAGTTATATATTAGGTCTGCCCCAGACCCAGTAATATATTAGGTCTGCCCCAGACCCAGTTATATATTAGGTCTGCCCCAGACCCAGTTATATATTAGGTCTGCCCCAGACCCAGTTATATATTAGGTCTGCCCCAAACCCAGTTATATATATATATATTAGGTCTGCCCCAGACCCAGTTATATATTAGGTCTGCCCCAGACCCAGTTATATATTAGGTCTGCCCCAGACCCAGTTATATATTAGGTCTGCCCCAGACCCAGTTATATATTAGGTCTGCCCCAGACCCAGTAATATATTAGGTCTGCCCCAAACCCAGTTATATATTAGGTCTGCCCCAGACCCAGTTATATATTAGGTCTGCCCCAAACCCAGTTATATATTAGGTCTGCCCCAAACCCAGTTATATATTAGGTCTGCCCCAAACCCAGTTATATATATATATTAGGTCTGCCCCAGACCCAGTTATATATTAGGTCTGCCCCAGACCCAGTAATATATTAGGTCTGCCCCAGACCCAGTTATATATTAGGTCTGCCCCAGACCCAGTAATATATTAGGTCTGCCCCAAACCCAGTTATATATTAGGTCTGCCCCAGACCCAGTTATATATTAGGTCTGCCCCAAACCCAGTTATATATTAGGTCTGCCCCAAACCCAGTTATATATTAGGTCTGCCCCAGACCCAGTTATATATTAGGTCTGCCCCAGACCCAGTTATATATTAGGTCTGCCCCAGACCCAGTTATATATTAGGTCTGCCCCAGACCCAGTTATATATTAGGTCTGCCCCAGACCCAGTTATATATTAGGTCTGCCCCAAACCCAGTTATATATTAGGTCTGCCCCAGACCCAGTTATATATTAGGTCTGCCTCAAACCCAGTTATATATTAGGTCTGCCCCAGACCCAGTTATATATTAGGTCTGCCCCAAACCCAGTTATATATTAGGTCTGCCCCAGACCCAGTTATATATTAGGTCTGCCCCAGACCCAGTAATATATTAGGTCTGCCCCAGACCCAGTAATATATTAGGTCTGCCCCAGACCCAGTAATATATTAGGTCTGCCCCAGACCCAGTAATATATTAGGTCTGCCCCAGACCCAGTTATATATTAGGTCTGCCCCAAACCCAGTTATATATTAGGTCTGCCCCAAACCCAGTTGTATATTAGGTCTGCCCCAGACCCAGTTATATATTAGGTCTGCCCCAGACCCAGTTATATATTAGGTCTGCCCCAGACCCAGTTATATATTAGGTCTGCCCCAAACACAGTTATATATTAGGTCTGCCCCAAACCCAGTTATATATTAGGTCTGCCCCAAACCCAGTTATATATTAGGTCTGCCCCAAACCCAGTTATATATTAGGTCTGCCTCAGACCCAGTTATATATTAGGTCTGCCTCAAACCCAGTTATATATTAGGTCTGCCCCAAACCCAGTTATATATTAGGTCTGCCTCAAACCAAGTAAAAACCTTTTCTCATCAACTGTGTTGCAATCTTTTTGTCCGAATTCTGAAAAAAAACAGATTCCTTTTTTCACCAGTAAAAAAACATTCACCTCAAGACTAATGTGTTTTCAAGACTAATGTTCTACTTTAGTCTTCACATAACGTCACCCACACTGCTGCGGTCATTCTCAGTGGCAATATGTTGTTCAAAGTGGCTAGAGAGGAGGAATTAATGAGAGGAAAATCATATAGCACTGTAAAAAATAATATGCTACTGAAAATATGAGGATGGGCTTTTCATCCTATAGTATCAATCACGAAAGGAGCTCGGTTACGCTTCATTCGGTTTGCATACCATTTAATGAGAGGAAACGCAGAACTGGCACCGGCAGTGATTCCTAGCACATATGCTGACCCTTTATTTTCTGCTTACCGTTTCCTTTATATCTGATTACAGAGATGAAGTCCAGATGTAACGGATGTGAAACGGCTAGTTTAGTTAGCGGTGCGCGCTAAATAGCGTTTCGATCGGTGACGTCACTTGCTCTGAGACCTTGAAGTGCTTTTGTGGAGCGATGGGTAACGATGCTTCGTGGGTGACTGTTGTTAATGTGTGCAGAGGGTCCCTGGTTCGCGCACATGGCTAATCAGCACACCCACCCATCAAAGCTGTCTGCATCCCACTCAGGACACATAAACAAATCACATTTCTCCTATCTCAACAAAAACTACAACTTTGCTTTAGCTTCAAATCCTTTCTGTGAGAAATTTTTAAAAAATGGGTCTATGTTATAAGATAATGCTAAATGAACGTCGCCTGTCATATAAATTGATGAGGAAAGTTTTAATGGGGAGATTTACAGACAGCTGTGATATCTATAGGCTATATGAAGATGACATTGACAACTGTTAGAAAATAGATACACACACACACACAAACAACCTGTCCATAGCCTAATGAGCAGCTGTTTTCATTTCACCTTTATTTAACTAGGCGAGTCAGTTACCAACAAATTCTTATTTACAATGATGACCTACATGGGAACAGTGGGCTGCCTTGTTCAGGGGCAGAATGACAGATTTTTACCTTGTCAGCTCGGGGATTCAATTTAGCAACCTTTCGGTTACTGGCCCAACTCTCTAACCACCTGCCACCCCCTGTTGATCATCAAATCAAATTTATTTATATAGCCCTTCAGCTGATATCTCAAAGTGCTGTACAGAAACCCAGCCTAAAACCCCAAACAGCAAGCAATGCAGGTGTAGAAGCACTGTGGCTAGGAAAAACTCCCTAGAAAGGCCAAAACCTAGGAAGAAACCTAGAGAGGAACCAGGCTATGTGGGGTGGCCAGTCCTCTTCTGGCTGTGCCGGGTGGAGATTATAACAGAACATGGCCAAGATGTTCAAATGTTCATAAATGACCAGCATGGTCGAATAATAATAAGGCAGAACAGTTGAAACTGGAGCAGCAGCACGGTCAGGTGGACTGGGGACAGCAAGGAGTCATCATGTCAGGTAGTCCTGGGGCATGGTCCTAGGGCTCAGGTCAGTTGAAACTGGAGCAGCAGCACAGCCAGGTGGACTGGGGACAGCAAGGAGTCATCATGTCAGGTAGTCCTGGGGCATGGTCCTAGGGCTCAGGTCCTCCGAGAGAGAGAAAGAAAGAGAGAAGGAGAGAATTAGAGAACGCACACTTAGATTCACACAGGACACCGAATAGGACAGGAGAAGTACTCCAGATATAACAAACTGACCCTAGCCCCCCCGACACATAAACTACTGCAGCATAAATACTGGAGGCTGAGACAATTCTGAGTTAAGTGATGGTGGTTATGTTGACACTAGGCCAACATTTTAATTTGAGGGCGTTATCTAAATATGTGCAACAATCTATTGATAAGAGTCTCTGTCTACCTCTTAAGTCTACCCCTTCCTTTTTCGAACATTCTGTTAAAAATCGCGCAACTTTTCAGCGTCCTGCTACTCATGCCAGGAATATAGTATATGCATATAATTAGTATGTGTGGATAGAAAACACTCTGAAGTTTCTAAAACTGGTTAAATCACGGCTGTGACTATAACAGATCGTGTGTTTCATTGAAAAACGCAAGAAAAACTGCTCTCTGAAAGCTAAAAATAATTTCCATAAGTCACTTTCATGGGTTGTTAAAAGGGGACAAAATTTAATATCGACCTGCATGCAATTCATACAAATTCCACACGATGTCGCCATTGTCGTCATTTTCAATGGAATTTTTTGTTGGAAAATCCAACTATCTGGATTCCGTTTCTTCCGGTCTCCACCAGGATGTTTTCAATGTGGACATTGGCAGCCATTGATTTGCAGACGAGGAGCTATTGAATATACATCGCCCTGTAATCATTTTGATAGATTATAAACGTTTACTAATACCTAAAGTTGGATTACAAAAGGATTTCGAAGTGTTTTGTGAAAGTTTATCGTCGACTTTTTTAATTTTAAAAAATGACGCAGCGTTTAAAAACAATGTTTTTTTCTGAATGACACAGCTTCCATAGAAAGCTATTTTGGGTATATATGGACCGATTTAAACGAAAAAAAAGACCCAATAGTGATGTTTATGGGGCATATAGGAGTGCCAAGAAAGAAGCTCGTCAAAGGTAATGAATGTTTTATATTTTATTTCTGCGTTTTGTGCAGCGCCGGATAAGCAAAGTCTTTGTTTACGTCGCATTCAGGCATTTTGAGGTGTTGCATGCTATCAGATAATAGCTTCTCATGCTTTCGCCGAAAAGCATTTTAAAAATCTGACTTGTTGGCTAGGTTCACAACGAGTGTAGCTTTAATTCAATACCCTGCTTGTGAATTTTGATCAAGGTTTGAGTTTTAACGAGTACATTTAGCATTTAGCGTAGCGCATTTGCATTTCCAGGTGCCTAGTTGAGACATCTGCGTCTCAAGTAGGATCAAGAAGTTTTAAGGGTCTCTGTCTTTAAGGGTCTCTGTCTTTAAGGGTCTCTGTCTTTAAGGGTCTCTGTCTTTAAGGGTCTCTGTCTTTTAGGGTTGCCTATAGCACAGGGGATCTTCACTTAATCAGACCTGTAATGTATACCTTAATATGTAGGCTATACGAATGGTTCATTCATATATATTAATTAACTTCTAACTTAAACATATCTCTGTCTTCTTCACTGTTCTCTTCATGGGCAATTCACGCATCTCCGCTGTCAACTCCTCTGTGCTATCTCTTCCTATCTAGCTCTTGAACAAGTAGCCTAGACTGTTAGAAAAAATTTGATATCTAGAACCTAAAAGGGTTCTCTGTCCGTCCCCATAGGAGAACCCTTAGAAGAACCCTTTTTCGGTTCCAGCTAGAACTCTCTTGGGTTCCATGTAGAATCCTTTTTACGGAAGAACCTGTGGAGGGTGCGGCCTGTCAGTGGAGGGTGCGGCCTGTCAATACAACGCAAAAAAATCTAACCTGTTCCAAATAAATAATTGATGGATTGCGTCAGGATGATATTTCGCAATATTGTGTGAACAGCGTCATGAAACAAAACATGTGCTCGTATTTATTTATTTTTCGTCCATATTATTGCATCAAAATAACGGACTTGGTGAGAAAGGGCTTTTAGCCAAATGGTAAGTCGACTCATATTGAGTGTGTAAAGTAATCTAAGGCAAGTCAAAGTAAGGGATGGATAGGGTTAGAGATTTACACAAGGTTCAGATGTAAGCATAGCAGGCTAACCGTTTTCTCACACTGATCCTCACCTAGCATAGCAGGCTGACCGTTTTCTCACACTGATCCTCACCTAGCATAGCAGGCTAACCATGTTCTCACACTTATCCTCACCTAGCATAGCAGGCTAACCATGTTCTCACACTGATCCTCACCTAGCATAGCAGGCTAACCATGTTCTCACACTGATCCTCACCTAGCATAGCAGGCTAACCATGGTCTCACACTGATCCTCACCTAGCATAGCAAGCTAACCATGTTCTCACACTGATCCTAGCATAGCAGGCTAACCATGTTCTCACACTGATCCTAGCATAGCAGGCTAACCATGTTCTCACACTGATCCTCACCTAGCATAGCAGGCTAACCATGTTCTCACACGGATCCTCACCTAGCATAGCAGGCTAACCATGTTCTCACACTGATCCTCACCTAGCATAGCAGGCTAACCATGTTCTCACACTGATCCTCACCTAGCATAGCAGGCTAACTATGTTCTCACACTGATCCTCACCTAGCATAGCAGGCTAACCATGTTCTCACACTGATCCTAGCATAGCAGGCTAACCATGCTCTCACACTGATCCTAGCATAGCAGGCTAACCATGTTCTCACACTGATCTCACATAGCATAGCAGGCTAACCATGTTCTCACACTGAACCTCACCTAGCATAGCAGGCTAACCATGTTCTCACACTGATCGTCACCTAGCATAGCAGGCTAACCATGTTCTCACACTGATCCTCACCTAGCATAGCAGGCTAACCATGTTCACACACTGATCCTCACCTAGCATAGCAGGCTAACCATGTTCTCACACTGATCCTCACATAGCATAGCAAGCTAACCATGTTCTCACACTGATCCCAACCATGGTCTCACACTGATCCTCACCCAGCCATACATGAATATGTAAAAATGGACAACCAGCAGCATTCCAGTTCGCTGGGCATTACCTCACTAGCATAGAGGTGGTTAGATAAGGACACTACCATAGAGGTGGTTAGATACAGGACAATACCATAGAGGTGGTTAGATACAGGACAATACCATAGAGGTGGTTAGATACAGGACAATACCATAGAGGTGGTTAGATACAGGACACTAGCATAGAGGTGGTTAGATACAGGACACTACCATAGAGGTGGTTAGATACAGGACACTACCATAGAGGTGGTTAGATACAGGACACTAGCATAGAGGTGGTTAGATACAGGACACTAGCATAGAGGTGGTTAGATACAGGACACTAGCATAGAGGTGGTTAGATACAGGACACTAGCATAGAGGTGGCTAGATAAGGACATTAGTGTAGAGGTGGTTAGATGCACGACACTATCTTTAGGGTGCTTGGAGTGCAGTAGGCCCTAAAGATAGACACTTGAACCTCAATGTTGATGTGCAGTACTAATATGATCCACTGTATATGACAACAACAACAACAACAACATGCTTCTGTGTCATTGTATTCGTAGACTCAACTCAAGGATATGTAACATATTATTGGAGAGGTAAACCTTCTCATGTGATGTACAGTTGTATTTTAATACACCAAATCTGCACTTCAGTCCCAGGAACAGGACGGGAACCATCCACATCTCTTGTTGTGTAACATTACAGAGTGGCGTTACTTAGCATTCGGTAGTAGTTCTGTAAACAGACGCTAGCTTGGCTAACTTAGTGTAATGAACAACAGTCTAAGGTCTGTGTCCCAAATGGCACTCTATCCCCTGCAGTATGTAGCTCACTATGGGCCCTGGGCAAAAGCAGTGCACTATACCCTCTTAGAATTAGTGGTGACTTGAGGAACCCCTGGAGATCCTCAAAGAACCCCTGGAGATCATTAAGGAACAATTGGAGATCCTCAAGGAACCCCTGGAGATCCTCAAGGAACCCCTGGAGATCCTCAAGGAACCCCTGGAGCTCATTAAGGAACCCCTGGAGCTCATTAAAGGAACCCCTGCAGATCCTCAAGGAACCCCTGGAGCTCATTAAAGGAACCCCTGGAGCTCATTAAAGGAACCCCTGGAGCTCATTAAAGGAACCCCAGCAGATCCTCAAGGAACCCCTGCAGATCCTCAAGGAACCCCTGCAGATCCTCAAGGAACCCCTGCAGATCGTCAAGGAACCCCTGAAGCTCATTAAGGAACCCCTGGAGATCCTCAAGGAACCCTTGCTAGTCAATGGTTCATATTTGCACCTTCGATTAGTAGAGGGGTTCTTGGAGGAGCCTTTAATGGTTCAATGTAGAAACAGGTTCCTGGAGGAACCCTGGAGTGGAGGCGTGGCTTATTAGAGGTGTGGCTTTAAGATGCATATTTCTTTCGCCACTCATTAGAGTACATGTCATTCCTGTTCATCTATTCTGTTATATTGTCATGTTAAGGTTGAACACTGACAGCTTTTTTTTTAATGAGGCTAACAGAGGTGTATGAGTTCCAACGTTGTAGTTACCCCCTTTATTAAAATATGCAAATTAATATATGCAAATCAGCATGACTTTTCAAGGGGTATAACAAATAGGCAGTTTACAAACTTAACATGATGAACAGGAATGACATTTACGTTTAGGGGTGACCAAAATTAATTATCTGAAAGCCACGCCTACAATAAGCCACGCCTACAATAAGCCACGCCTACAATCTGATAAACTGACAAGATATTATCAAAAAGGTTCAAAATTGAACCACTCCCATCACAAAAAGTTTCAGGTTTGAACCTTTGCACAGGGGTTCCTCCAGGGGTTCCTCCAGGGGTTCCTCCAGGGGTTCTTTTTAAGAGGGATTCCTTAAGGAACCTTTTTAACAATGGGAAAGATTCTTCTGGTGTGGCAACCCCAAAAGGTTCTTCCATGCCCCTTTATTTCTAAGGGTTTATAAGGAGGTAAGGTGTTAATTGGGACGCACACTCTAGCTTCCTGTTCAGTTCTTCAGTTCTTTGGTAAAGCGTTGTAGTGTTACACACTATAGTAGTAGTTAGTCTATGGTCAATGTGTTGTCTTGTTTGCTCTTCATTTCATGATCAGACCCTGGATGTGGACTTCTTGCAAGTGCAATGAACGGAGAACTTACTTATTCAAAGTCACACGCAGCTTGGCAACTGGCTGGTCCCCTATACCTGGTCTGACTGGTCCCCTATACCTGGCTACACTCGCATTAACATCTGCTAACCATGTGTATGTGACAAATAAATTTGATTTTGACTGGTCCCCTATACCTGGTCCCCTATACCTGGTCCCCTATACCTGGTCTGACTGGTCCCCTATACCTGGTCTGACTGGTCCCCTATACCTGGTCTGACTGGTCCCCTATACCTGGTCTGGCTGGTCCCCTATACCTGGTCTGGCTGGTCCCCTATACCTGGTCTGACTGGTCCCCTATACCTGGTCTGACTGGTCCCCTATACCTGGTCTGGCTGGTCCCCTATACCTGGTCTGGCTGGTCCCCTATACCTGGTCTGGCTGGTCCCCTATACCTGGTCTGACTGGTCCCCTATACCTGGTCTGGCTGGTCCCCTATACCTGGTCTGGCTGGTCCCCTATACCTGGTCTGGCTGGTCCCCTATACCTGGTCTGACTGGTCCCCTATACCTGGTCTGACTGGTCCCCTATACCTGGTCTGGCTGGTCCCCTATACCTGGTCTGACTGGTCCCCTATACCTGGTCTGACTGGTCCCCTATACCTGGTCCCCTATACCTGGTCCCCTATACCTGGTCCCCTATACCTGGTCTGACTGGTCCCCTATACCTGGTCTCACCGGTCCCATATACCTGGTCTGACTGGTCCCCTATACTTGGTCTGGCTGGTCCCCTATACCTGGTCTGACCGGTCCCCTATACCTGGTCTGACTGGTCCCCTATACTTGGTCTGGCTGGTCCCCTATACCTGGTCTGACTGGTCCCCTATACCTGGTCTGACTGGTCCCCTATACCTGGTCTGACTGGTCCCCTATACCTGGTCTGACTGGTCCCCTATACCTGGTCTGACTGGTCCCCTATACCTGGTCTGACTGGTCCCCTATACCTGGTCTGGCTGGTCCCCTATACTTGGTCTGACTGGTCCCCTGGAGAATGTAGATTAGGTGTGGACCACTCTCGTCCTCGGAGGCCTGATTGGTGTCACACTTTTGCCCCAGAACACCTGATTAAACTAATTTGCATTCCAAACTGAAGCCCATGATTAGTTGATTATTACAGTCAGGTATGTTAGCTGGGGCTGGAGTGTGTCACCAATCAGGCTCTGAGGACTGGAGCTCCTGCTACAGAGGAACATGAGTGCTGTGTACTCTATTGACTTGTCATTATATTGTACTTTTATTTAACTAGGTAGTCAACATGGTCTCTATCACAAGCCCTGCATCTACAATTTCATAGAAAATATAAAAAAATATAATATAATATAAAACCAGGCAATTACAGCACAACACAAATACTCAAGAAAAACAATACAATTCCTCAATAAGAAGGTGCCAGAACATCCAAGTGTAATGTATTGTGTAGTTGGTTCCAGCAACGAGGTGCTTTAAAACTACAACGTTTGATGGAGACCCCAGGAACCTCCAAACGTTAAGCAACCTTGTGAACGGGTTTGCTTTCGCGTTTTTTAAAGATTTTAACAACAACGTTCGGTTACGTCAGAAGCTTGTGTAGTAGTGCTTTGTAAATAAAGAGGAGTAATGAGGTGATCTTCTGGGCTTGAATGAGGACCAGCAGGATGCAGTAGTGAGTATTAAAACTGTCCCCTGTGATAAAGCGACGGACGCGATGGTAGACGGCATCCAAAGGGTTAAGAGTAGTGGCTGATGCATTCTGGTAAATGGTGTCACCATAGCCAAGAACTGGCAGGAAAGTTGACTGTACAATCTGCTTCCTGAGGCAAGATCTTGTTGTTTTCTTTTTTTGTTGACGTGAGAGAGACGTTGTCTATCTAGCGCTGTAGTGGGGCTGTGTTGACGTGAGAGAGAGAGAGAGAGACGTTGTCTATCTAGAGTTGTAGTGGGGCTGTGTTGACGTGAGAGAGACGTTGTCTATCTAGCGCTGTAGTGGGGCTGTGTTGACGTGAGAGAGAGAGAGACGTTGTCTATCTAGCGCTGTAGTGGGTCTGTGTTGACGTGAGAGAGAGAGAGAGACGTTGTCTATCTAGCGCTGTAGTGGGGCTGTGTTGACGTGAGAGAGAGAGAGAGAGAGAGTAGAGAGTAAGCAGAGCAGAGCAGAGGTCAGGATCAGAGCTCCTGCATTTTTCAGCATTTTCTTTAAAAAAGATAGATTAGGAGTTAGATAAACTTGGATTTTTTGTCAGGAACACATACTGGATTCTACCCTCTTCAACATAACCCCTACTTCAAATCAAAACTTAAAACCTACAACCTGATTTTGGACGGAATTACGGAATCACCTGGAAAGTTCACAACAACCGAGGACTTATTACCCTATACAGCAAATTCTCTGGAAAACAACAGAAACCTGAAAACACCAACCAACCTGGAACTGAGTGAGTAATGTTTAGTCTGAAACGATACTTTATTTCCAAAAGCCAAGAAGAAAAATACACAACATTACTTTATAAGGACTGAATTCTAACATAATTCTACCAAGCTTGATACAGCTTCAACTAGCACTGACGTGTCAAGTGAGAGGTGTCAAAGCCCATTAGCCCAACAATGGCAGGAGAGTCACACAGTCTACCCCAACCAAATGGAGAGGCCTTAGAAGCTCCCTCCCGCTGTTCAGAGGTAATTCAAATACAGTACCCTTTGCATGTAAAGAATGATAAGGCAAGAAAAGACCACAAGAAGAAGCTCCTTATGGAAAATCAAGAAACACTTTTTGCTGACTATTACAAAAATGGGAACATCAGCAACCTTATCTTCCACACAAACCATCCCCTGGCATGGCACAGTGCTATATTAACACACTACCCCTCTGTTAAGAGAGGGGGGATTAACGAGGGGTGGAAACTCAGAATACTTGATAACGAGGACTCTGAGTTAAGTAATATAAATATCTATAAATCCGGAACAGTAATGGTACAGAATAACCACAAACAGTTTCAGCTGGACTTTCACCTAATCAAAGAATTAGCCCAGCAGGAGAAGCTCTCCTTTGATAAAGATACCCCCACACCGAGCGGGTCAGACCAGACCTCCTCATTATGTAACTCCACAGATGAGCAACCCCCAGCGGAGAGTCAACCTCCCAGCACAGATTACCACTCCCTCATTGAAATGAAGGACAAATTCACCCAGCTGGAGGTAAGGCAGGTGGAGCTGGAACAGCAGGTGATTACACTTCAGTCAGCACAGACCCAGACAACAGTCCAGCACAACAACAGCCCCTTAACCAGACCCAGAGAGCTGGAGGTGGACAGAGACATATCTGCACTTTGGACAGTGGTGAGACAAATACAACAGGAGAAAGAGGAGCAGAACAGAGCACTAGAGGAGAGTATCAGACTGCTGGTGGAGGAGAGGTTGAGGGGGATGGGGGAGAGGGTGAGGGGGATGGAGGAGAAGTTGAGGGGGACGGCGTGTGACAGAGAACAACCCACTAGAGAGGTGGCCACCCCCACAGAGAAGCCAGCAGAACAGCCCACCTCAGCACCCAACAAAAGTCTCGACACCACAGCAGAACAGTCCACACCAGACCCTGACCATAGAGTCGACACCACAGCAGAACAGTCCACACCAGACCCTGACCATAGAGTCGACATCACAGCAGAACAGACAAATGAAGAACCCCAAGCCCAGAGGCTCTCACCCCCTCTGAGCACCCCCCCTGTCAGCCACCCTGATAGCCCTTTTGACAACCCCCCCACACCCACTGAGGACAAACACAAGACACAGATTGTACTACTTATGGACTCAAATGGGAAATATATAGAAGAAAAAAAACTTTTTCCCAAACACAGTGTGTCTAAACTCTGGTGTCCAAACACCCAGCGCGCCCTAGACCTTCTGTCTGAGGCCAAACTAGGCTCACCCAGCCACATAATAATACACACAGGCACAAACGACCTGAGAGCACAGCAGGAAAGAGTGGCCACAGCACTGAAGGGAGTGATTGAAAAGGCTTCTTCTACTTTCCCCAACGCACAAGTGGTTATCTCCACCCTGCTACCACGAAAAGACTTCCACCCTGCCACAATACAGCGGGTAAATGCAAGTATTTCCCGTGACTGTGCCTCAAAACCAAACGTTTTCCTGGCCCACCACTCCACCCTGGACTTGAACAGCCTCTATGACCAGGTCCACCTCTACAAGGCAGCAGTGCCCACCTTTGCCCGAACTCTAAAGGACATCGCTCTCAAACGTATCCCCAACACTTCACACAGGAGCAACAGATCAATAGACACCCCATCCAGACCAGCGAGACACCCTCCCAGATCTGCAGGACCCCCCCCTGGACCTACACATAGAGGACCCACGCCAAGAGGAATTACATCCAGACCACAGTACACCCAGACACATCCACACCCCCACCCCAACCAATCAACACCCCCCCACGTCAACCATGCCCACACCCCATTTAGGCCCCCTCAGATCAGACCTATGCCACTCCTGCCCACCCCATGCACCCCACCCTCGCAAAGAGGGCCTCAACATGGAAGCCACACATACGCCCAGGTAGTGAGCGGGCAAACAGTCCCAACCCCCACTCTCACACTCGCCCAAGCCAATGGCATGTACCAGATGCTCAGCAGGCTCTGCTCACACTTACTGGCCTGAGGCCAAACCACGACCAACAACATTGGACACTCTATGGAACAAAAAGCCTTCACTATATTATCCTGGAATATCCAAGGCCTGAGGTCATCTGCCTTTGGCCTAAAGAGCAGAAACCCGGACTTCACCAAAGAAATCGGTAATACAGACATTGTCATCCTGCAAGAGACCTGGTATAGAGGAGACGGACCTACTGGTTGCCCTCTAGGTTACAGAGAGCTGGTAGTCCCATCCACCAAACTACCAGGTGTGAAACAGGGAAGGGACTCAGGGGGTATGCTAATTTGGTATAGAGCAGACCTAACCCACTCCATTAAATTAATCAAAACAGGAACATTTTACATTTGGCTAGAAATTCAAAAGGAAATTATCCTAACAGAGACAAATGTCCTCCTGTGTGCTACCTATATCCCCCCACTAGAATCCCCATATTTTAATGAAGACAGCTTCTCCATCCTGGAGGGGGAAATCAATCATTTCCAGGCCCAGGGACATGTACTAGTCTGTGGCGACCTAAATGCCAGAACCGGACAAGAACCTGACACCCTCAGCACACAGGGGGACAAACACCTGCCTGGAGGTGACAGCATTCCCTCCCACATATGACCCCCTAGGCACAACTATGACAACATAACCAACAAAAACGGGTCACAACTCCTGCAGCTCTGTCGCACGCTGGGTATGTACATAGTCAACGGTAGGCTTCGAGGGGACTCCTATGGTAGGTACACCTATAGCTCATCTCTTGGCAGTAGTACTGTAGACTACTTTATCACTGACCTCAACCCAGAGTCTCTCAGAGCGTTCACAGTCAGCCCACTGACACCCCTATCAGACCACAGCAAAATCACAGTCTACTTAAACAGAGCAATAATCAATCATGAGGCATCAAAGCCAAAGGAACTGAGTAACATTAAGAAATGCTATAGATGGAAGGAATGCAGTTTGGAAACCTACCAAAAAACAATTAGGCAACAACAAATTCAATCCCTTTTAGACAATTTCCTGGGTAAAACGTTCCGCTGTAATAGTGAAGGTGTAAACTTGGCAGTAGAAAATCTTAACAGTATATTTGACCTCTCAGCTTCCCTATCAAATCTAAAAATCTCAAATAGAAAACCGAAGAAAATTAACAATAATGACAAATGGCTTGATGAAGAATGCAAACATCTAAGAAAGAAATTGAGAAACCTGTCCAACCAAAAACATAGAGACCCGGAAAACCTGAGTCTACGCCTTCACTATGGTGAATCACTAAAACAATACAGAAATACACTACGGAAAAAGAAGGAACAGCATGTCAGAAATCAGCTCAATGCAATTGAAGAATCCATAGACTCTAACCACTTCTGGGAAAATTGGAAAACACTAAACAAACAACAACACGAAGAATTATCTATCCAAAATGGAGATGTATGGGTAAACCACTTCTCCAATCTTTTTGGCTCTATAACAAAGAATAAAGAGCAAAAACATATACATGATCAAATACAGATCTTAGAATCATCTATTAAAGACTACCAGAACCCACTGGATTCTCCAATTACATTGAATGAGTTACAGGACAAAATAAAAACCCTCCAACCCAAAAAGGCCTGTGGTGTTGATGGTATCCTCAATGAAATGATCAAATATACAGACAACAAATTCCAATTGGCTATACTAAAACTCTTTAACATCATACTTAGCTCTGGCATCTTCCCCAATATTTGGAACCAAGGACTGATCACCCCAATCCACAAAAGTGGAGACAAATTTGACCCCAATAACTACCGTGGAATATGTGTCAACAGTAACCTTGGGAAAATCCTCTGCATTATTATTAACAGCAGACTCGTACATTTCCTCAATGAAAACAATGTACTGAGCAAATGTCAAATTGGCTTTTTACCAAATTACCGTACAACAGACCATGTATTCACCCTGCACACCCTAATTGACAACCAAACAAACCAAAACAAAGGCAAAGTCTTCTCATGCTTTGTTGATTTCAAAAAAGCCTTCGACTCAATCTGGCATGAGGGTCTGCTATACAAACTGATGGAAAGTGGTGTTGGGGGTAAAACATACGACATTATAAAATCCATGTACACAAACAACAAGTGTGCGGTTAAAATTGGCAGAAAACACACACATTTCTTCACACAGGGTCGTGGGGTTAGACAGGGATGCAGCTTAAGCCCCACCCTCTTCAACATATATATCAACGAATTGGCGCGGGCACTAGAAAGTCGGCAGCACCCGGCCTCCCCCTGCTAGAATCCGAAGTCAAATGTCTGCTGTTTGCCGATGATCTGGTGCTTCTGTCACCAACCAAGGAGGGCCTACAGCAGCACCTAGATCTTATGCACAGATTCTGTCAGACCTGGGCCCTGACAGTAAATCTCAGTAAGACCAAAATAATGGTGTTCCAAAAAAGGTCCAGTCACCAGGACCGCAAATACAAATTCCATCTAGACACTGTTGCCCTAGAGCACACAAAAAACTATACATACCTTGGCCTAAACATCAGCGCCACAGGCAACTTCCACAAAGCTGTGAACGATCTGAGAGACAAGGCAAGAAGGGCATTCTAGGCCATCAAAAGAAACATAAATTTCAACATACCAATTAGGATTTGGCTAAAAATACTTGAATCAGTCATAGAGCCCATTGCCCTTTATGGTTGTGAGGTCTGGGGTCCGCTCACCAACCAAGACTTCACAAAATGGGACAAACACCAAATTGAGACTCTGCACGCAGAATTCTGCAAAAATATCCTCCGTGTACAACGTAGAACACCAAATAATGCATGCAGAGCAGAATTAGGCCGATACCCACTAATTATCAAAATCCAGAAAAGAGACGTTAAATTCTACAACCACCTAAAAGGAAGTGATTCACAAACCTTCCATAACAAAGCCATCACCTACAGAGATGAACCTGGAGAAGAGTCCCCTAAGCAAGCTGGTCCTGGGGCTCTGTTCACAAACACAAACACACCCTACAGAGCCCCAGGACAACAGCACAATTAGACCAAACCAAATCATGAGAAAACAAAAAGATAATTACTTGACACATTGGAAAGAATTAACAAAAAAACAGAGCAAACTAGAATGCTATTTGGCCCTAAACAGAGAGTACACAGCGGCAGAATACCTGACCACTGTGACTGACCCAAAATTAAGGAAAGCTTTGACTATGTACAGACTCAGTGAGCATAGCCTTGCTATTGAGAAAGGCCGCCGTAGGCAGACATGGCTCTCAAGAGAAGACAGGCTATGTGCTCACTGCCCACAAAATGAGGTGGAAACTGAGCTGCACTTCCTAACCTCCTGCCCAATGTATGACCATATTAGAGAGACATATTTCCCTCAGATTACACAGATCCACAAAGAATTCGAAAACAAATCCAAATTTGAAAAACTCCCATATCTACTGGGTGAAATTCCACAGTGTGCCATCACAGCAGCAAGATTTGTGACCTGTTGCCATGAGAAAAGGGCAACCAGTGAAGAACACACACCATTGTAAATACAACCCATATTTATGCTTATTTATTTTATCTTGTGTCCTTTAACCATTTGTACATTGTTAAAACACTGTATATATATATATAATATGACATTTGTAATGTCTTTACTGTTTTGAAACCTCTGTATGTGTAATGTTTACTGTTAATTTTTGTTGTTTTTCACTTTATATATTCACTTTGTATGTTGTCTACCTCACTTGCTTTGGCAATGTTAACACATGTTTCCCATGCCAATAAAGCCCTTGAATTGAATTGAGAGAGAGAGAGAGAGAGAGAGAGACAGAGAGAGAGAGACAACGTCTCTATCTAGCGCTGTAGTGGGGCTGTGTTGACGTGAGAGAGAGAGACGTTGTCTATCTAGCGCTGTAGTGGGGCTGTGTTGACGTGAGAGAGAGAGAGAGACGTTGTCTATCTAGCGCTGTAGTGGGGCTGTGTTGACGTGAGAGAGAGAGAGAGAGAGAGAGAGACGTTGTCTATCTAGCGCTGCAGTGGGGCTGTGTTGACGTGAGAGAGAGAGACGTTGTCTATCTAGCGCTGTAGTGGGGCTGTGTTGACGTGAGAGAGAGAGACGTTGTCTATCTAGCGCTGTAGTGGGGCTGTGTTGATGTGAGAGAGAGAGAGAGACGTTGTCTATCTAGCGCTGCAGTGGGGCTGTGTTGACGTGAGAGAGAGAGAGAGAGACGTTGTCTATCTAGCGCTGTAGTGGGGCTGTGTTGACGTGAGAGAGAAAGAGAGACGTTGTCTATCTAGCGCTGTAGTGGGGCTGTGTTGACGTGAGAGAGAGAGACGTTGTCTATCTAGCGCTGTAGTGGGGCTGTGTTGACGTGAGAGAGAGAGAGAGAGACGTTGTCTATCTAGCGCTGTAGTGGGGCTGTGTTGACGTGAGAGAGAGAGACGTTGTCTATCTAGCGCTGTAGTGGGGCTGTGCTGTCATAGGATTAACTAGATCCTGTCAACATGCTGCATTTAAGACGACCCACACTGGTGTGGTTAACGACACCTTTACAATACTCTCAATCTGCTGCATGTTTTTACACACTTGTTTAATTCATTCACTTGTTATAAGAGATTCAATCTTATCAATCTTAGGTAGCCTAGTGGTTAGAGTGTAGAGGCGGCAGGTAGCCTAGTGGTTAGAGTGTAGAGGCGGCAGGTAGCCTAGTGGTTAGAGTGTAGAGGAGGCAGGTAGTCTAGTGGTTAGAGTGTAGAGGAGGCAGGTAGTCTAGTGGTTAGAGTGTAGAGGAGATAGGTAGCCTAGTGGTTAGAGTGTAGGGACGGCAGGTTGCCTAGTGGTTAGAGTGTAGAGGTGGCAGGTTGCCTAGTGGTTAGTGTAGAGGTGGCAGGTTGCCTAGTGGTTAGAGTGTAGAGGTGGCAGGTAGCCTAGTGGTTAGAGTGTGGAGGTGGCAGGTAGCCTAGTGGTTAGAGTGTAGGGATGGCAGGTAGCCTAGTGGTTAGAGTGTAGGGACGGCAGGTAGCCTAGTGGTTAGAGGGGGGTGGCAGGTAGCCTAGTGGTTAGAGTGTAGGGGCGGCAGGTAGTCTAGTGGTTAGAGTGTAGAGGAGGCAGGTAGCCTAGTGGTTAGAGTGTAGAGGAGGCAGGTAGCCTAGTGGTTAGAGTGTAGAGGAGGCAGGTAGTCTAGTGGTTAGAGTGTAGGGGCGGCAGGTAGCCTAGTGGTTAGAGTGTAGGGGCGGCAGGTAGCCTAGTGGTTAGAGTGTAGGGGCGGCAGGTAGCCTAGTGGTTAGAGTGTAGAGGTGGCAGGTAGCCTAGTGGTTAGAGTGTAGGGGTGGCATGTGCCTAGTGGTTAGAGTGTAGGGGCGGCAGGTAGCCTAGTGGTTAGAGTGTAGAGGCGGCAGGTAGCCTAGTGGTTAGAGTGTAGAGGCGGCAGGTAGCCTAGTGGTTAGAGTGTAGAGGCGGCAGGTAGCCTAGTGGTTAGAGTGTAGAGGAGGCAGGTAGCCTAGTGGTTAAAGTGTAGAGGTGGCAGGTAGCCTAGTGGTTAGTGTAGAGGAGGCAGGTAGTCTAGTGGTTAGAGTGTAGAGGAGATAGGTAGCCTAGTGGTTAGAGTGTAGGGACGGCAGGTTGCCTAGTGGTTAGAGTGTAGAGGTGGCAGGTTGCCTAGTGGTTAGAGTGTAGAGGTGGCAGGTTGCCTAGTGGTTAGAGTGTAGAGGAGGCAGGTAGTCTAGTGGTTAGAGTGTAGAGGAGGCAGGTAGTCTAGTGGTTAGAGTGTAGAGGAGATAGGTAGCCTAGTGGTTAGAGTGTAGGGACGGCAGGTTGCCTAGTGGTTAGAGTGTAGAGGTGGCAGGTTGCCTAGTGGTTAGAGTGTAGAGGTGGTAGGTTGCCTAGTGGTTAGAGTGTAGAGGTGGCAGGTAGCCTAGTGGTTAGAGTGTGGAGGTGGCAGGTAGCCTAGTGGTTAGAGTGTAGGGATGGCAGGTAGCCTAGTGGTTAGAGTGTAGGGACGGCAGGTAGCCTAGTGGTTAGAGTGTAGGGACGGCTGGTAACCTAGTGGTTAGAGTGTAGGGACAGCTGGTAACCTAGTGGTTAGAGTGTAGGGACGGCAGGTAGCCTAGTGGTTAGAGTGTAGGGACGGCAGGTAGCCTAGTGGTTAGAGTGTAGGGACGGCAGGTAGCCTAGTGGTTAGAGTGTAGGGACGGTAGGTAGCCTATTGGTTAGAGTGTAGGGGCGGCAGGTAGCCTAGTGGTTAGAGTGTAGAGGAGGCAGGTAGCCTAGTGGTTAAAGTGTAGAGGTGGCAGGTAGCCTAGTGGTTAGTGTAGAGGTGGCAGGTAGTCTAGTGGTTAGGTAGCCTAGTGGTTAGAGTGTAGGGACGGCAGGTTGCCTAGTGGTTAGAGTGTAGAGGTGGCAGGTTGCCTAGTGGTTAGAGTGTAGAGGTGGCAGGTTGCCTAGTGGTTAGAGTGTAGAGGAGGCAGGTAGTCTAGTGGTTAGAGTGTAGAGGAGGCAGGTAGTCTAGTGGTTAGAGTGTAGAGGAGATAGGTAGCCTAGTGGTTAGAGTGTAGGGACGGCAGGTTGCCTAGTGGTTAGAGTGTAGAGGTGGCAGGTTGCCTAGTGGTTAGAGTGTAGAGGTGGTAGGTTGCCTAGTGGTTAGAGTGTAGAGGTGGCAGGTAGCCTAGTGGTTAGAGTGTGGAGGTGGCAGGTAGCCTAGTGGTTAGAGTGTAGGGATGGCAGGTAGCCTAGTGGTTAGAGTGTAGGGACGGCAGGTAGCCTAGTGGTTAGAGTGTAGGGACGGTAGGTAGCCTAGTGGTTAGAGTGTAGGGACGGTAGGTAGCCTAGTGGTTAGAGTGTAGGGACGGCTGGTAACCTAGTGGTTAGAGTGTAGGGACGGCTGGTAACCTAGTGGTTAGAGTGTAGGGACGGTAGGTAGCCTAGTGGTTAGAGTGTAGGGACGGCAGGTAGCCTAGTGGTTAGAGTGTAGGGATGGTAGGTAGCCTAGTGGTTAGAGTGTAGGGACGGTAGGTAGCCTAGTGGTTAGAGTGTAGGGACGGTAGGTAGCCTAGTGGTTAGAGGGGGGTGGCAGGTAGCCTAGTGGTTAGAGTGTAGGGGCGGCAGGTAGTCTAGTGGTTAGAGTGTAGAGGAGGCAGGTAGCCTAGTGGTTAGAGTGTAGAGGAGGCAGGTAGCCTAGTGGTTAGAGTGTAGAGGAGGCAGGTAGTCTAGTGGTTAGAGTGTAGGGGCGGCAGGTAGCCTAGTGGTTAGAGTGTAGGGGCGGCAGGTAGCCTAGTGGTTAGAGTGTAGGGGCGGCAGGTAGCCTACTGGTTAGAGTGTAGGGGCGGCAGGTAGCCTAGTGGTTAGAGTGTAGAGGTGGCATGTGCCTAGGGGTTAGAGTGTAGAGGAGGCAGGTAGCCTAGTGGTTAGAGTGTAGAGGTGGCAGGTAGCCTAGTGGTTAGAGTGTAGAGGTGGCAGGTAGCCTAGTGGTTAGAGTGTAGAGGTGGCAGGTAGCCTAGTGGTTAGAGTGTAGAGGTGGCAGGTAGCCTAGTGGTTAAAGTGTAGAGGTGGCAGGTAGCCTAGTGGTTAGAGTGTAGGGGTGGCATGTGCCTAGTGGTTAGAGTGTAGGGGCGGCAGGTAGCCTAGTGGTTAGAGTGTAGAGGCGGCAGGTAGCCTAGTGGTTAGAGTGTAGAGGCGGCAGGTAGCCTAGTGGTTAGAGTGTAGAGGAGGCAGGTAGCCTAGTGGTTAAAGTGTAGAGGTGGCAGGTAGCCTAGTGGTTAGTGTAGAGGAGGCAGGTAGCCTAGTGGTTAGAGTGTAGAGGTGGCAGGTAGTCTAGTGGTTAGAGTGTAGAGGAGGCAGGTAGCCTAGTGGTTAGAGTGTAGAGGTGGCAGGTAGTCTAGTGTTTAGAGTGTAGAGGAGGCAGGTAGCCTAGTGGCTAGAGTGTAGAGGTGGCAGGTAGTCTAGTGGTTAGAGAGTTGGACTAGTAACTGGAAGGTTGCATGATCAAATCCCTGAGCTGACAAGGTAAAAATCTGTCTTTCTGCCCCTGAAAAAGGCAGTTAACCCACCGTTTCCTGGTAGGCCGTCATTGTAAATAAGAATTTGTTCTCAACTGACTTGCCTCGTAAAATAAATGTTCAATTAAAAAGCATGTTCATTCGTTATACAATAGTTAGAACTGGTTTCCGTTTCTATCTTTTCAACAACTGTCTTGTTTCTTTACACACATTTTTGATGGCGGACTGTGCTAGGAGCAGGAGGTACAGCACGCCCTGTCTTTTCAAACGTCCAGAGGATGTTTTGTGTCGAAGCTGAGAGAGAATCAGAATGCTAGCTGCTCTGTCAGAGGGCCAGGCAGTAATTTGGTGTTCAACATCAAATCTATCCTGTCAGGCCAGGTGTTCAACATCAAACTGTTCCTGTCAGGCCAGGTGTTCATCAAGCTGTTCCTGTCAGGCCAGGTGTTCAACATCAACTGTTCCTGTCAGGCCAGGTGTTCAACATCAAACTGTTCCTGTCAGGCCAGGTGTTCAACATCAAGCTGTTCCTGTCAGGCCAGGTGTTCATCAAGCTGTTCCTGTCAGGCCAGGTGTTCATCAAGCTGTTCCTGTCAGGCCAGGTGTTCAACATCAACTGTTCCTGTCAGGCCAGGTGTTCAACATCAAACTGTTCCTGTCAGGCCAGGTGTTCATCAAGCTGTTCCTGTCAGGCCAGGTGTTCATCAAGCTGTTCCTGTCAGGCCAGGTGTTCAACATCAAGCTGTTCCTGTCAGGCCAGGTGTTCAACATCAAACTGTTCCTGTCAGGCCAGGTGTTCAACATCAAACTGTTCCTGTCAGGCCAGGTGTTCATCAAGCTGTTCCTGTCAGGCCAGGTGTTCATCAAGCTGTTCCTGTCAGGCCAGGTGTTCAACATCAACTGTTCCTGTCAGGCCAGGTGTTCAACATCAAACTGTTTCTGTCAGGCCAGGTGTTCATAAAGCTGTTCCTGTCAGGCCAGGTGTTCAACATCAACTGTTCCTGTCAGGCCAGGTGTTCAACATCAACTGTTCCTGTCAGGCCAGGTGTTCAACATCAAACTGTTCCTGTCAGGCCAGGTGTTCAACATCAAGCTGTTCCTGTCAGGCCAGGTGTTCATCAAGCTGTTCCTGTCAGGCCAGGTGTTCATCAAGCTGTTCCTGTCAGGCCAGGTGTTCAACATCAACTGTTCCTGTCAGGCCAGGTGTTCAACATCAAACTGTTCCTGTCAGGCCAGGTGTTCATCAAGCTGTTCCTGTCAGGCCAGGTGTTCAACATCAAGCTGTTCCTGTCAGGCCAGGTGTTCATCAAACTGTTCCTGTCAGGCCAGGTGTTCATCAAGCTGTTCCTGTCAGGCCAGGTGTTCAACATCAAGCTGTTCCTGTCAGGCCAGGTGTTCATCAAGCTGTTCCTGTCAGGCCAGGTGTTCAAGATCAAGCTGTTCCTGTCAGGCCAGGTGTTCATCAAGCTGTTCCTGTCAGGCCAGGTGTTCAACATCAACTGTTCCTGTCAGGCCAATTGTTCAACATCAAACTGTTCCTCTCAGGCCAGGTGTTCAACATCAAACTGTTCCTGTCAGGCCAGGTGTTCATCATCAACTGTTCCTGTCAGGCCAGGTGTTCAACATCAACTGTTCCTGTGGGAATAAGGTGCTATTTGTACCACTACATACAGCTCAATGGGAATATGACTACCCCCGTGGGAATCTGACTACCCCGTATAATCCGTGTGGGAATCTGACTACCCCGAGTTATATACGTGTGGGAATCTGACTACCCCCGTGGGAGTCTTACTACCCCCATATAATCCGTGTGGGAATCTGACTACCCCGTATAATCTGTGTGGGAATCTGACTACCCCGAGTTATATACGTGTGGGAATCTGACTACCCCCGTGGGAATCTGACTACCCCTTATAATCCGTGTGGGAATCTGACTACCCCGTATAATCTGTGTGGGAATCTGACTACCCCGAGTTATATACGTGTGGGAATCTGACTACCCCCGTGGGAATCTTACTACCCCCATAAAATCCGTGTGGGAATCTGACTACCCCGTATAATCTGTGTGGGAATCTGACTACCCCGAGTTATATACGTGTGGGAATCTGACTACCCCCGTATAATCCGTGTGGGCATCTGACTACCCCGTATAATCCGTGTGGGAATCTGACTAACCCATGTTATCTGTGTGGGAATCTGACTACCCCGTGTTATCCGTGTGGGAATCTGACTACCCCGTGTTATCCGTGTGGGAATCTGACTACCCCCACTACCCCCGTGGGAATCTGACTACCCCCGTATTATCCGTGTGGGAATCTGACTACCCCGTGTTATATACGTGTGGGAATCTGACTACCCCCATAGAATCCGTGTGGGAATCTGACTGCCCCGTATTATCCATGTGGGAATCTGACTACCCCGTATTATCCGTGTGGGAATCTGACTACCCCTGTATTATCCGTGTGGGAATCTGACTACCGCCGTATTATCCGTGTGGGAATCTGACTACCCCCGTGGGAATCTGACTACCCCCGTATAATCCTTGTGGGAATCTGACTACCCCCGTGGGAATCTGACTACCCCCGTGTTATCCGTGTGGGAATCTGACTACCCCCGTATAATCCGTGTGGGAATCTGACTACCCCCGTGGGAATCTGACTACCCCCGTGCTATCCATGTGGGAATCTGACTACCCCCGTGTTATCCGTGTGGGAATCTGACTACCCCCGTAAAATCTGTGTGGGAATCTGACTACCCCCGTGGGAATCTGACTACCCCCATATTATCCGTGTGGGAATCTGACTACCCCCGTGGGAATCTGACTACCCCCGTGTTATCCGTGTGGGAATCTGACTACCCCCGTGTTATCCGTGTGGGAATCTGACTCACCCCCGTAAAATCTGTGTGGGAATCTGACTACGCCCGTGGGAATCTGACCACCCCTGTATTATTCATGTGGGAATCTGACTTCCCCCGTGGGAATCTGACTAGCCCCGTGGGAATCTGACTACCCCTGTATTATCCGTGTGGGAATCTGACTACCCCGTGGGAATCTGACTACCCCCGTGGGAATCTGACTACCCCTGTGGGAATCTGACTACCCCCGTATTATCCGTGTGGGAATCTGACTACCCCATGGGAATCTGACTACCCCGTGGGAATCTGACTACCCCCGTGGGAATCTGACTACCCCCGTGGGAATCTGACTACCCCCGTATTGTCCATGTGGGAATCTTATGTGAAGCTCCAACCTGTAACATTAAAAAGAGGCTTTGTTACAACATGATACTTCAAGATGAAACGGCAATTCTTCTGATGCAGTTGGTGTTTTCATTCCCCAGGCTACTATTATGTCTGTCTCTCTGCATGCAATACAATCCACCCAACCTGGAGAAGAACCAGCCTACTGGGGTCTTCTCGTTGTCTCTCTCGAAACGCCTTTTTCCCAAAGCCACTTACAGTCATGCATGCACACATTTACGTAAGGGTGGTCCCGGGAATCAAACCCACTACCCTGGTGTTACACATGCCATGCTCTACCAACTGAGCTACAAAGTTCACTGCACTCTCGCTCTCTCCACCACCACCTCTTTCTTTCTGTCTCTCCCAGTCTGATGCTGTTAATTATTTTTCTGAACTTTATTCTTTATTCTTTATTTATTCTAAACTTTATTCTAATGTAAAAAAACATTGAAATGGATGATACATATTATTAAAAAAAAGAAAATAAATGCTATACAAGTATTTAATAAACAGAAACGATGAGAATGTAACTGATGATGATGAAGACTATGATTGATATCGCTAATGATGAAGATGATGATGATGATAATGATGAAGATGATTGTGATGATGATGATAATGATGGTGATGAACATGATGATGATGATATTGATGGTAATAATGAAGATTAAAACTCCTGTGATTCTAATGAACCATCGTTATATATTTGTTCTAACTGTATCCAAACATTGTTTGTCTGATGTACCTTTCTACTCCAAGATCCGTTTGTTTACCTCAGTGCTATGAGAAACAGATTAGTTTGTTTACCTCAGTGCTATGAGAAACAGATTTGTTTGGAGTGTCAGTAGAGCGAGAGACAGAGAGAGAGACAGAGAGACAGAGAGAGGGAGACAGGGGATGGGATAGAGAGAGAGAGAGACAGAGAGAGAGACAGAGAGAGAGAGGGAGAGAGACAGGGGATGGGATAGACAGAGGGAGAGAGAGAGATGGGATAGAGAGAGAGAGACAGGGGATGGAAGAGAGAGAGAGAGAGAGACAGAGAGACAGGGGATGGGATAGAGAGAGAGAGACAGAGAGAGAGAGAGACAGGGGATGGGATAGAGAGAGGGAGAGAGAGAGATGGGATAGAGAGAGAGAGACAGGGGATGGGATAGAGAGAGGGAGAGACAGGGGATGGGATAGAGAGAGGGAGAGAGAGAGAGAAAGGGGGGTGAGAGTTCAAAAGAAGGACATGGGATGTGGAAAACAACGACAGAGCGAGAACTTCTGACCACGACTCCATTTTGCTCCTCCCCATCCTATAGGCAGAAACTCAAACAGGTTGTACCTGTGACAAGGACATTTAAATGCTGGTATGACCAATCGAAATCCATGCATCAAGATTGTTTGATCACGCAGACCGGGACATAGACTCAGAGAATTATAGAAATGTAGATGCTGATTCCAGGAGTGAGTTTATCAGGAAGTGCGGATGTTGTAGGAGGAGATGTTGTACCCACTGTGACTATTAAATCCTATCCTAACCAGAAACTGTGGCTAGATGGCAGCATTCGCGCAAAACTGAAAGCGCGAACTACCGCATTTAACCATGGAAAGATGACTGGGAAGATGGCTGAATATCCCTCCGCAAGGCAATCAAACAAGCAAAATGTAAGTAAAGACACAAAGTGAGACACAATTCAACGGCTCAGACACAAGACGTATGTAGCAGTGTCTACAGACAATCACGGACTACAAAAATAAAACCAGACAAGTCACGGACACCGAGGTCTAAACACCTTCTTTGCCCGCTTTGAGGTGCTACCGATGCGGCCCGCGACCAAGGACTGTGGGCTCCCCTCCTCCATGGCCGAGTAAGACATTTAAACGTGTTAACTCTTAAGTCTACCCCTTCCTTTTTCGAACATTCTGTTAAAAATCGCGCAACTTTTCAGCGTCCTGCTACTCATGCCAGGAATATAGTATATGCATATGATTAGTATGTGTGGATAGAAAACACTCTGAAGTTTCTAAAACTGGTTAAATCACGGCTGTGACTATAACAGATCGTGTGTTTCATTGAAAAACGCAAGAAAAACTGCTCTCTGAAAGCTAAAAATAATTTCCATAAGTCACTTTCATGGGTTGTTAAAAGGGCACAACATTTAATATCGACCTGCATGCAATTCATACAGATTCCACACGATGTCGCCATTGTCGTCATTTTCAATGGAGTTTTTTGTTGGAAAATCCAACTAACTGCATTCCGTTTCTTCCGGTCTCCACCAGGATGTTTTCAATGTGCACATTGGCAGCCATTGATTTGCAGACGAGGAGCTATTGAATATACATCGCCCTGTAATCATTTTGATAGATTATAAACGTTTACTAATACCTAAAGTTGGATTACAAAAGGATTTCGAAGTGTTTTGTGAAAGTTTATCGTCGACTTTTTTAATTTCAAAAAATGACGCAGCGTTTAAAAACAATGTTTTTTTCTGAATGACACAGCTTCCATAGAAAGCTATTTTGGGTATATATGGACCGATTTAAACGAAAAAAAGACCCAATAGTGATGTTTATGGGGCATATAGGAGTGCCAAGAAAGAAGCTTGTCAAAGGTAATGAATGTTTTATATTTTATTTCTGCGTTTTGTGTAGCGCCGGATAAGCAAAGTCTTTGTTTACGTCGCATTCAGGCATTTTGGGGTGTTGCATGCTATCAGATAATAGCTTCTCATGCTTTCGCCGAAAAGCATTTTAAAAATCTGACTTGTTGGCTAGGTTCACAACGAGTGTAGCTTTAATTCAATACCCTGCATGTGAATTTTGATAAAGGTTTGAGTTTTAACGAGTACATTTAGCATTTAGCGTAGCGCATTTGCATTTCCAGGTGTCTACTTGAGACATCTGCGTCTCAAGTAGGAGCAAGAAGTTAACCCTCGCAAGGCTGCCGGCCCAGACGGCATCCCTAGCCGCGTCCTCAGAGCAGGCTAGGGCTGTGCCGGGTGGAGATTATAACAGAACATGGCCAAGATGTTCAAACGTTCATAGATGACCAGCAGGGTCAAATAATAATAATCACAGTGGTTGTCGAAGTCAGCACCTCAGGATTAAATGGCAGTTGGCATTTCATAGCCGATCATTAAGAGTATCTCTACCACTCCTGCTGTCTCTAGAGAGTTGAAAACAGCAGGCCTGGGAAAGGTAGCACGTCCGGTGAACAGGTCAGGGTTCCATAGCCGCAGGCAGAACAGTTGAAACTGGAGCAGCAGCACGGCCAGGTGGACTGGAGACAGCAAGGAGTCATCAGGCCAGGTAGTCCTGAGGCATGGTCCTAGGGCTCAGGTCCTCCGAGAGAAGAGAGAATTAGAGAGAGCATACTTAAATTCACACAGGACACCGGATAAGACAGGAGAAGTACTCCAGATATAACAGACTGACCCTAGCCTCCCGACACATAAACTACTGCAGCATAAATACTGAAGGCTAAGACAGGAGGGGTCAGGAGACACTGTGGCTCCATCTGATGATACCCCCAGACAGGGCCAACCAGGCAGGATATAACCCCACCCACTTTGCCAAAGCACAGCCCCCACACCACTAGAGGGATATCTTCAACCACCAACCTACCATCCTGAGACAAGGTCGAGTATAGCCCACAAAGATCTCTGCTACTGCACAAAGACAGGAAGATCACATCAGACTCAACCCACTCAAGAGATGCACCCCTCCTAGGGACGGCATGGAAGAGCACCTGTAAGCCAGTGACTCAGCCCCCTGTAAATAGGGTTCAGGTTCCTCAGCGTCACGTCACTGACAATCTGAAATGGTCCACCCACACAGACTGTGGTGAAGAAAGCTGAAGAAATTCGTCTTGGCCCCTAAAACCCTCACAAACTTTTACAGATGTGCAATTGAGAGCACCCTGTTGGGCTGTATCACCGCCTGGCACTCCAACTGCACCGCCCGGAACCGCAGGGCTCTCCAACGCATCACTGGGGGCACACTGCCTTCCCTCCAGGACACCTACAGCACCTGATGTCACAGAAAGGCCAAAAAGATCACCAAGGACATAAACCACCGAGTCATGGCCTGTTCACCCTGCTATCATCCAGAAGGCGAGATCAGTACAGGTGCATCAAAGCAGGGACCGAGAGACTGAAAAACAGCTTCTATCTCAAGGCCATCAGACTGTTAAACAGCCACCACTAACCGGTTACCACCCAGTTACTGAACCCTGCACCTTAGAGGCTGCTGCCCCATATAACAAGACATGGAATCACTGGTCACTTTAAAAATGGAATAAATAAATAACTAAATCAAATCAAATCACAAAAAAGCCAAATACACCTCACAATGAAATGCTTACTTACAAACCAACAGTTTTAATAACAAATAATTAATTTAGGAAAATAATTAAAGAGCAGCAGTAAATAACAATAGCGGGGCACCGGGGGAACCGGGTCAATGTGTGAGGACACCGGTGTCGAGGTAATTGAGATAATATGTACATGTAGGTAAAAATATTAAAGTGACTATGCATAGATGATAAGAGAGCATAGAAGGGGGGGGGGGTAATGCAAATAGTCTGGGTAGCCATTTGATTAGATGGTCAGGAGTCTTATGGCTTGGGGGGTAGATGCTGTTTAGAAGCTTCTTGGACCTGGACTTGGTGCTCCGGTACCGCTTGCTGTGCGGTAGCAGAGGGAACAAGGTATGACTAGGTGCTGGAGCCTTTGACAATTTTTAGGGCCTTCCTCTGACACCGCCTGGTATAGAGGTCCTGGATGCTAGGAAACTTGTCCCCAGTGATGTACAGGGCCGTACGGATTACCCTCTGTAGTGCCTTGCGGTCGGAGGCGGGGCAGTTGCCATACTGTGATGCAACCGGATGCTCTCGATGGTGCAGCTGTAGAACCTTTTGAGGATCTGAGGACTCATGCCAAATGTTTTCCGTCTCCTGGTGGGGAATAGGCTTTGTCGTGCCGTGCAGTCATGAGTCTTTTAATAATGTTGACTTGCTTTACCCATCTCATATGTATTGTGGTGTACAGCAGGTTAGCCACCAGGGGGAGACACGTCAAGGCCTGGTGACACACGGCGTATACATCACGAGGCCATGGCTCTATCCATCACGAGGCGATGGCTCCATCCATCACGAGGCCATGGCTCCATGGCGAGGAGCCATCGCTCCATCACGAGGCCATGGCTCCATCCATCACGAGGCGATGGCTCCATCCATCACGAGGCGATGGCTCCATCCATCACGAGGCCATGGCTCCATCCATCACGAGGCCATTGCTCCAACCATCACGAGGCGATGGCTCCATCCATAACGAGGCCATGGCTCCATCCATCACGAGGCCATGGCTCCATCCATCACGAGGACATAGCTCCATCCATCACAAGGCCATGGCTCCATCCATCACGAGGCCATGGCTCCATCCATCACGAGGCCATTGCTCCATCCATCACGAGGCGATGGCTCCATCCATCACGAGGCGGTGGCTCCATCCATCACGAGGCCGTGGCTCCATCCATCACGAGGCCGTGGCTCCATCATCACGAGGCCGTGGCTCCATCCATCACGAGGCCGTGGCTCCATCCATCACGACGCCGTGGCTCCATCCATCACGAGGCCGTGGCACCATCCATCACGAGGCCGTGGCTCCATCCATCACGAGGCCTTGGGTCCATCCATCACGAGGCCATGGCTTCATCCATCATGAGGCGATGTCTCCATCCATTACGAGGCCATGGCTCCATCCATCACAAGGCCATGGCTCCATCCATCACGAGGCCATGGCTCCATCCATCACGAGGCCGTGGCTCCATCCATCACGAGGCCGTGGCTCCATCATCACGAGGCCATGGCTCCATCCATCACGAGGCCGTGGCTCCATCCATCACGAGGCCATGGCTCCATCCATCACGAGGCCATGGCTTCATCCATCATGAGGCGATGTCTCCATCCATTATGAGGCCATGGCTCCATCCATTATGAGGCCATGGCTCCATCCATCACAAGGCCATGGCTCCATCCATCACGAGGCCACGGCTCCATCCATCACGAGGCCATTGCTCCATCCATCACGAGGCCATTGCTCCATCCATCACGAGGCGATGGCTCCATCCATCACGAGGCCATTGCTCCATCCATCACGAGGCCATGGCTCCATCCATCACGAGGCCATGGCTCCATCCATCACGAGGCCATGGCTCCATCCATCACGAGGCGATGTCTCCATCCATCACGAGGCCATGGCTCCATCCATCACGAGGCCATGGCTCCATCCATCACGGGGCGATGGCTCCATCCATCACGAGGCGATGGCACCATCCATCACGAGGCCATGGCTCCATCCATCACGAGGCCATGGCTCCATCCATCACGAGGCCATGGCTCCATCCATCACGAGGCCATGCCTCCATCCATCACGAGGCCATGGCTCCATCCATCATGAGGCCATGGCTCCATCCATCATGAGGCCATGGCTCCATCTATCACGAGGCCATGGCTCCATCCATCACGAGGAGATGGCTCCATCCATCACGAGGAGATGGCTCCATCCATCACGAGGCCATGGCTCCATCCATCACGAGGCCATGGCTCCATCCATCACGAGGCTTTGGCTCCATCATTCACGAGGCCATGGCTCCATCCATCACGAGAAGTTGGCTCCATCCATCACGAGGCCATGGCTCCATCCATCACGAGGCCATGGCTCCATCCATCACGAGGCCATGGCTCCATCCATCATGAGGCCATGGCTCCATCCATCACGAGGCGAAGGCTCCATCCATCACGAGGCGATGGCTCCATCCATCACGGGGCCATTGCTCCATCCATCACGAGGCGATGGCTCCATCCATCACGAGGCGATGTCTCCATCCATCACGAGGCCATGGCTCCATCCATCACGAGGCCATGGCTCCATCCATCACGAGGCCATGGCTCCATCCATCACGAGGAGATGGCTCCATCCATCACGAGGCCATGGCTCCATCCATCATGAGGCGAAGGCTCCATCTATCACGAGGCGATGGCTCCATCATTCACGAGGCCATGGCTCCATCCATCACGAGAAGATGGCTCCATCCATCACGAGGCCATGGCTCCATCCATCACGAGGCCATGGCTCCATCCATCATGAGGCCATGGCTCCATCCATCACGAGGCGAAGGCTCCATCCATCACGAGGCGATGGCTCCATCCATCACGAGGCCATTGCTCCATCCATCACGAGGCGATGGCTCCATCCATCACGAGGCCATGGCTCCATCCATCACGAGGCCATGGCTCCATCCATCACGAGGAGATGGCTCCATCCATCACGAGGCCATGGCTCCATCCATCATGAGGCGAAGGCTCCATCTATCACGAGGCGATGGCTCCATCCATCACGAGGCCATTTCTCCATCCATCACGAGGCGATGGCTCCATCCATCACGAGGCCATGGCTCCATCCATCACGAGGCCATGGCTCCATCCATCACGAGGCCATTGCTCCATCCATCACGAGTCCATGGCTCCATCCATCACGAGGCCATGGCTCCATCTGAATAAATTCTTATTTACGATGATGGTGGGTTAACTGGGGGTGGGATAACAGTGGGTTAACTGGGGGTAGGATAACAGTATGTTAACTGGGGGTAGGATAACAGTGGGTTAACTGGGGGTAGGTTAACAGTGGGTTAACTGGGGGTAGGATAACAGTGGGTTAACTGGGGGTAGAATAACAGTGGGTTAACTGGGGGTAGGATAACAGTGGGTTAACTGGGGGTAGGATAACAGTGGGTTAACTGAGGGTAGAATAACAGTGGGTTAACTGGGGGTAGGATAACAGTGGGTTAACTGGGGGTAGAATAACAGTGGGTTAACTGGGGGTAGGATAACAGTGGGTTAACTGGGGGTAGAATAACAGTGGGTAAACTGGGGGTAGAATAACATTGGGTTAACATGGGGTAGGATAACAGATTTTTACCTTGTCAACTCAGGAATTCCTTTCGGTTAATGCTAGGATTTCTTTCAGTTAATGCTAGGATTCCTTTCAGTTAATGCTAGGATTCCTTTCAGTTAATGCTAGGATTCCTTTCGGTTAATGCTAGGATTCCTTTCGGTTAATGCTAGGATTCCTTTCGGTTAATGCTAGGATTCCTTTCGGTTAATGCTAGGATTACTTTCGGTTAATGCTAGGATTCCTTTCGGTTAATGCTAGGGTTCCTTTCGGTTAATGCTAGGATTCCTTTCGGTTAATGCTAGGATTCCTTTCGGTTAATGCTAGGATTCCTTTCGGTTAATGCTAGGATTCCTTTCGGTTAATGCTAGGATTCCTTTCGGTTAATGCTAGGATTACTTTCGGTTAATGCTAGGATTCCTTTCGGTTAATGCTAGGGTTCCTTTCGGTTAATGCTAGGATTCCTTTCGGTTAATGCTAGGATTCCTTTCGGTTAATGCTAGGATTCCTTTCGGTTAATGCTAGGATTCCTTTCGGTTAATGCTAGGATTCCTTTCGGTTAATGCTAGGATTCCTTTCGGTTAATGCTAGGATTCCTTTCGGTTAATGCTAGGATTCCTTTCAGTTAATGCTAGGATTCCTTTCGGCTAATGCTAGGATTCCTTTCGGTTAATGCTAGGATTACTTTCGGTTAATGCTAGGATTCCTTTCGGTTAATGCTAGGGTTCCTTTCGGTTAATGCTAGGATTCCTTTCGGTTAATGCTAGGATTCCTTTCGGTTAATGCTAGGATTCCTTTCGTTTAATGCTAGGATTCCTTTCGGTTAATGCTAGGATTCCTTTCGGTTAATGCTAGAATTCCTTTCAGTTAATGCTAGGATTCCTTTCAGTTAATGCTAGGATTCCTTTCAGTTAATGCTAGGATTCCTTTCAGTTAATGCTAGGATTCCTTTCCGTTAATGCTAGGATTCCTTTCAGTTAATGCTAGGATTCCTTTCAGTTAATGCTAGGATTCCTTTCGGTTAATGCTAGGATTCCTTTCAGTTAATGCTAGGATTCCTTTCAGTTAATGCTAGGATTCCTTTCGGTTAATGCTAGGATTCCTTTCGGTTAATGCTAGGATTCCAGACTTAGAGAAACTTTTAAATGTTCCTTCTTTTAACTAGCTTTATTTAACTAGGCAGTTAAGAACACATTTTTATTTTCAATTACAGCCAAGGAAAAGTGGGCTAACTGCCTTTTTCAGTAGCCCAATGCTCTAATCACTACCTGCCGACATAGAGAGACAGAGAAATAGAGCAACAGAGAGAGACATAAACAGGAGACAGACATAGAAAGACAGAGAGAGAGACATAAACATAGAGAGACAGAGAAATAGAGCAACAGAGAGAGACACAAACAGGAGACAGACATAGAAAGACAGAGAGAGACATAAACATAGAGAGACAGATATAAAGAGACATAGACAGAGATATAGACAGAGATACATATACATAGAGAGAGATAGAGACAGAGAGACATAGACATAGAGATACATAGACATAGGGAGACATAGACATAGGGAGACGGAGACATAGAGACTTAGACATAGACATAGAGAGAGATAGAGACAGAGAGACATAGACATAGAGAGACATATACATGGGGAGACATAGACATAGAGAGACAGAGATACATAGACATAGAGAGACAGAGATATAGACAGAGATACATAGACATAGAGAGACATAGACATAGGGAGACATAGAGAGACATAGAGACATAGACATAGAGAGACAGAGATATAGACAGAGAGACATAGACATAGAGAGACATAGACATAGAGAGACATATACATAGGGAGACATAGACATAGAGAGACAGAGATACATAGACATAGAGAGACAGAGATATAGACAGAGATACATAGACATAGACATAGACATAGGGAGACATAGAGAGACATAGACATAGAGAGACAGAGATATAGACAGAGATACATAGACATAGAGAGAGATAGAGAGACATAGACATAGAGAGAGATAGAGACAGAGAGACATAGACATAGAGAGACATAGACATAGAGAGACATAGACATAGGGAGACATATACATAGGGAGCCATAGACATAGGGAGACATAGACATAGGGAGACATATACATAGAGAGACATAGAGATAGGGAGACATATACATAGAGAGACATAGACATAGGGAGACATAGACATAGAGACATAGACATAGGGAGACATAGACATAGAGAGAGATGGAGACAGAGAGACATAGACATAGAGAGACATAGACATAGGGAGACATAGAGACATAGACATAGAGAGAGATAGAGACAGAGAGATATAGAGAGACATAGACATAGGGAGACATAGACATAGAGACATAAACATAGAGAGACAGACATAGAGAGACAGACATAGAGAGACATATACATAGGGAGACAGAGAGACATAGACATAGAGAGAGATAGAGAGACATAGACATAGAGAGACATAGACATAGAGACATAGACATAGAGAGACATAGACATAGAGAGACATATACATAGGGAGACAGAGAGACATAGACATAGAGAGACATAGACATAGGGAGACATAGACATAGGGAGACATAGACATAGAGAGACATAGACATATGGAGACATATACATAGAGAGACATATACATAGGGAGACATAGACATAGGGAGACATAGGCATAGGGAGACATAGAGAGACCATGACATAGGGAGACATAGACATAGGGAGACATAGACATAGGGAGACATATACATAGAGAGACATAGACATAGGGAGACATAGACATAGGGAGACATAGACATAGGGAGACATATACATAGAGAGACATAGACATAGGGAGACATAGGCATAGGGAGACATAGAGAGACCATGACATAGGGAGACATAGACATAGGGAGACATATACATAGAGAGACATAGACATAGGGAGACATAGACATAGGGAGACATAGACATAGGGAGACATAGAGAGACCATGACATAGGGAGACATAGACATAGTGAGACATAGAGATAGGGAGACATAGGCATAGGGAGACATAGACATAGAGAGACATAGACATAGGGAGACATAGACATAGGGAGACATATACATAGGGAGACATATACATAGAGAGACATAGAGATAGGGAGACATATACATAGAGAGATATAAACATAGGGAGACATAGACATAGAGACATAGACATAGGGAGACATAGAGACATAGACATAGAGAGAGATGGAGACAGAGAGACATAGACATAGAGAGACATAGACATAGGGAGACATATAGACATAGAGAGAGATAGAGACATAGAGATATAGAGAGACATAGACATAGGGAGACATAGACAGAGAGACCTAGACATAGAGAGACATAGACATAGAGAGACATAGACATAGAGAGACATAGACATAGAGAGACATATACATAGGGAGACATAGAGACATAGACATAGAGAGACATAGAGAGACATAGACATAGGGAGACATAGACATAGAGAGACATAGACATCGAGAGACATAGACATAGAGAGACATATACATAGGGAGACAGAGAGACATAGACATAGAGAGACATAGACATAGGGAGACATATACATAGAGAGACATAGACATAGGGAGACATAGACATAGGGCGACATAGAGATAGGGAGACATAGACATAGGGAGACATAGACATAGAGAGACATAGACATAGGGAGACTTAGACATAGAGAGACATATACATAGGGAGACATAGACATAGAGAGACATAGACATAGGGAGACATAGACATAGGGTGACAGACATAGGGAGACAGAGATAGGGAGACATAGAGACATAGACATAGAGAGACATAGACATAGGGAGACATAGACATAGGGAGACAGAGACATAGGGAGACATAGAGAGACATAGACATAGAGATAGAGAGACTATCACTGATTGTTTTCTATAAGATCTGATCCTGTGAAGACTATCACGGAGTGGGTTCTATAATATCTGATCCTGAAGAGACTATTACTGAGTGGTTTCTATAAGATCGGATCCAGAAGAGACTATCACTGAGTGGGCTATATAGATCTGATTCTGAAGAGACTTTATCTGAATGGGTTCTATAAGATCTGATCCTGAAGAGACTATCACTGTGTGGTTTCATTAAGATCTGATCCTGAGAAGACTATCACTGAGTGGTTTGAGTGAGAAAGAGAGAAAGAGTGAGAGGGAGTGAGAGGGAGTGAGAGAGAGGGAGCGAGAGGGAGTGAGAGAGAGGGAGCGAGAGGGAGTGAGAGAGAGGGAGCGAGAGGGAGAGAGGGAGTGAGAGAGAGGGGAAAAGAGGGAGAGAGGGAGTGAGCGAGAGGTAGGGAGAGAGAGAGGGAGGGAGGGAGAGAGAGGGAGGGAGAGAGAGGGAGTGAGAGAGAGAGGGGGGAGAGAGAGAGAGGGATTGAGAGAAAGAGAGGGGAAAGAGGGAGAGAGGGAGTGAGAGAGAGGGAGAGAGACATAGACATAGGGAGACATAGACATAGGGAGACAGAGACATAGGGAGACATAGAGAGACATAGACATAGAGATAGAGAGACTATCACTGATTGTTTTCTATAAGATCTGATCCTGTGAAGACTATCACGGAGTGGGTTCTATAATATCTGATCCTGAAGAGACTATTACTGAGTGGTTTCTATAAGATCGGATCCAGAAGAGACTATCACTGAGTGGGCTATATAGATCTGATTCTGAAGAGACTTTATCTGAATGGGTTCTATAAGATCTGATCCTGAAGAGACTATCACTGTGTGGTTTCATTAAGATCTGATCCTGAGAAGACTATCACTGAGTGGTTTGAGTGAGAAAGAGAGAAAGAGTGAGAGGGAGTGAGAGGGAGTGAGAGAGAGGGAGCGAGAGGGAGAGAGGGAGTGAGCGAGAGGTAGGGAGAGAGAGAGGGAGGGAGAGAGAGGGAGGGAGAGAGAGGGAGTGAGAGAGAGAGGGGGGAGAGAGAGAGAGGGATTGAGAGAAAGAGAGGGGAAAGAGGGAGAGAGGGGAGAGAGAGAGAGAGAGAGAGAGAGAGAGAGAGAGAGAGAGAGAGAGAGAGAGAGAGAGAGAGAGAGAGAGAGAGAGAGAGAGAGAGAGAGAGGAAAGGAGGGAGAGAGTGGGGAAAGGAGGGGAGAGAGAGAGGGAGCTAGAGAGCGAGAGGGAAAGGATGGAGAGTGTGACAGATTTAGAGCGGGAGAGAGGTGCAGAGGTAGAGAAAGAAGGGGGTTGGTTGTATCAGGGTGTTCATATTACCCTGCCTTCCCAGTCTGAATGGGACTCTTCATTTTCTGCAAAAAGGTAAGATCCTAATTTCATAATCTTGTACTGGTACTCTCCCTAAGAATGAAGGACCTGCATTTTCTGTTCTTTCTGTCATCTGTCCTTTATAGCCAAGATGGTGTGTGATTTTCCTACTTTAATATGCTGTACATAAGTCTGGGTTTACCTGTAGTTAATATAGTACTGTATATAAATCTGGGTTTAACTGTAGTTAATATAGTACTGTATTTAAGTCTGTGTTTAACAATAGTCACTATAGTAGTGTACATAAGTCTGGGTTTAACTGTAGTTAATATAGTACTGTATAGAAATCTGGGTTTAACTGTAGTTAATATAGTACTGTATATTAGTCTGTGTTTAACAATAGTCACTATAGTAGTGTACATAAGTCTGGGTTTAACTGTAGTTAATATAGTACTGTATAGAAATCTGGGTTTAACTGTAGTTAATATAGTACTGTATATTAGTCTGTGTTTAACTGTAGTTAATATAGTACTGTATATAAGTCTGTGTTTAACTGTAGTTTTTATGGCTTAGATCCCGTTAACGGGATCGATATGACAACAGCCAGTGAAAGTGCAGGGCGCCAAATTCAAAACAACAGAAATCTCATAATATAAATTCCTCAAAGATAGAAGTATTTTACATCATTTTAAAGATAAACTTGTCCCACCACAGTGTCCAATTTCAAAAATGCTTTACAGCGAAAGCACACCAAACGATTATGTTACGTCACCACCAAGTCTCAGAAAAACACAGCCATTTTTCCAGCCAAAAAGAGGAGTCACAAAAAGCAGAAATAGAGATAGAATGAATCACTAACCTTTGATGATCTTCATCAGATGACACTCATAGGACTTCATGTTACACAATACATGTATGTTTTGTTCGATAAAGTTCATATTTATATACAAAAATCTGAGTTTACATTGCCGCGTTTTGTTTAGTAGTTCTAAAATATCCAATGATTTTGCAGAGAGCCACAGAAATTTACAGAAATTCTCATCATAAACTTTAATATAAGATACAAGTGTTATGCACAGAATTAGAGATATACTTCTCCTTAATGCAACTGCTGTGTCAGGTTTCAAAAAAACTTTACGGAAAAAGCAAACCATGCAATAATCTGAATACTGCGCTCAGACAACAAATCAACCAAACAGATATCTGCCATAATGGAGTCAACAGACATCAAAATAGCATTATAAATATTCACTTACCTTTGATGATCTTCATCAGAATGCACTCCCAGGAATCCCAGTTCCACAATAAATGTTTGATTTGTTCGATAAAGTCCATCATTTATGTCCAAATACCTCCTTTTTGTTCACACTTTTAGCCCAGTAATCCAAATGCTCAATGCGCGAGCAATTAGTTCAGACGAAAAGTAAAAGTTATGTTACAGTTCGTAGAAACATGTCAAACGAAGTATAGAATCAATCTTTAGGATGTTTTTATCATAAATCTTCAATAATGTTCACAGTAGAAGCATCAAACAAGGTTCTAAAGATTGTTGATATCTAGTGGAAGCCTTAGGAAGTGCAATATGACCCCATAGACACTGTATACTCGATAAGGCAAAGAGTTGAAAAACTACAAACCTCAGATTTCCCACTTCCTGGTTGGACTTCTTCTCAGGTTTTCACCTGCCATATGAGTTCTGTTATATTCACAGACATCATTCAAACAGTTTTAGAAACTTCAGAGTGTTTTCTATCCACACTAATAATATGCATATATTAGCAACTGGGCCTGAGTAGCAGGTAGTTTACTCTGGGCACCTTATTCATCAGCTACTCAATACTGCCCCCAGCCATAAGAAGTTAACTAATATAGTACTGTATGTGTGTATTCCGGATGTCTGTTGAAGTGTAGGACAGAACAGGACAGGGTAGCTACTGTTGAAGTGTAGGACAGAACAGGGTAGCTACTGTTGAAGTGTAGGACAGAACAGGACAGGGTAGCTACTGTTGAAGTGTAGGACAGAACAGGGTAGCTGCTGTTGAAGTGTAGGACAGAACAGGACAGGGTAGCTACTGTTGAAGTGTAGGACAGAACAGGACAGGGTACAGAGTAGCTGCTGTTGAAGTGTAGGACAGGACAGGGTACAGAGTAGCTGCTGTTGAAGTGTAGGACAGGACAGGACAGAGTAGCTGCTGTTGAAGTGTAGGACAGGACAGGACAGAGTAGCTGCTGTTGAAGTATAGGACAGGACAGGACAGGGTAGCTGCTGTTGAAGTGTAGGACAGGACAGGACAGGGTAGCTACTGTTGAAGTGTAGGACAGAACAGGACAGGGTACAGAGTAGCTGCTGTTGAAGTGTAGGACAGGACAGGACAGAGTAGCTGCTGTTGAAGTGTAGGACAGAACAGGACAGGGTAGCTACTGTTGAAGTGTAGGACAGGACAGGGAACATAACGACTCAGTGCTTCTATTGGACAGCAGCAGTAGATTGAAGCAAATTCATTTTTTATTTCACCTTTATTTAACCAGGGAGGCCAGTTGATAACAAGTTCTCATTCACAACTGTGACCTGGCCAAGATAAAGCAAAGCAGTTCGACACATACAACGACACAGAGTTACACATGGAGTAAAACAAACATACAGTCAATAATATAGTAGGGGGAAAAAGTCTATATACATTGTGTGCAAATGAGGTAAGATAAGAGAGGTAAGGCAATACAATAGGCCATAGTGGCGAGGTAATTACAATATAGCAATTAAACACTGGAGTGATGGATGTTCAGAAGATGAATGTGCAAGTAGAGATACTGATGTGCAAAGGAGCAAAATAAATACATAAATAACAGTATGGGGATGAGGTAGATTGGATGGGCTATTTACAGATGGGCTATGTACAGGTGCAATGATCTGTGAGCTGCTCTGACAGCTGGTGCTTGAAGTTAGAGAGGGAGATAAGAGTCTCCAGCTTCTGAGATTTTTGCAGTTCGTTCCAGTCATTGGCAGCAGAGAATTGGATGGAGAGGTGGCCAAACAGATATACCTCAGCGAGCTGAGATAAGGCGGGGATTTACCTAGCAGAGACTTGTAGATGACCTAGAGCCCAGTGGGTTTGGCGACGAGTATGAAGCGAGGGCCAGACAACGAGATCGTACAGGGTAGTATGTAACGGGCTTTGGTGACAAAACGGATCTTCTCTCTCTCTCTCTCTGGGCTGTTGCTGCTGTGAGCCCACCGCCGCACCACATCTGCTGCCCTACATAACATCACATAAAGGCTACTTGAACCTGCGTAACGACACAGTGCTTCTATTGGACAGCAGCAGTTGATTGAAGCAACTTCTCCTCCTCTACTCTCTCTCTCTCTCTCTCTCTCTCTGTGTTTGTGCTGATATGAGCCCACCACATCTAATGCACTGCATCCCAACACGCTAAATAATTGAGTAATGAGTTCAGTTGAGCATCTTACACTTCACTTCCCCCTCCCCTGGCCACAGTGGACCAACATGTATTTTAAGCTATTGTACACGTGCGTACTGTACATTATGCTGAATACAGGCTACATGAGGTTATAAAGGTGTTTTAGGCAAATGTACAACGACATAAGGACTGGTTTTACAACTCAGCATCCATTAACAGGAAAACAACTAACCTGCCTGTTATACTGATTCAGAAGGGGGTTGGGTTAAAAGCAGAATTAGCATTTTGTTTGAACGCATTCAGTTCTGCAATTGACTAGGTTTACCCCTTTACCTAACTTCAACAGATACCCACCCCGTACCCCGTACACCGTACCCTGTCCTGTCCTATACTTCAACAGATACCCACCCCGTATCCCGTACCCTGTCCTGTCCTATACTTCAACAGATACCCACCCCGTACCCCGTACTCTGTCCTGTCCTATACTTCAACAGATAGCCACTCCGTACCCCGTACCCTGTCCTGTCCTATACTTCAACAGATACCTACCCCGTACCCCGTACTCTGTCCTGTCCTATACTTCAACAGATAGCTACCCCGTACCCCGTACCCTGTCCTGTCCTATACTTCAACAGATACCCACCCCGTACCCCGTACCCTGTCCTGTCCTATACTTCAACAGATACATACCTCGTACCCCGTACCCTGTCCTGTCCTATACTTCAACAGATAGCTACCTCGTACCCCGTACCCCGTACCCTGTCCTGTCCTATACTTCAACAGATACCCGCCCCGTACCCCGTACCCTGTCCTGTCCTATACTTCAACAGATACCCGCCCCGTACCCCGTACCCCGTACCCTGTCCTGTCCTATACTTCAACAGATAGCTACCCCGTACCCCGTACCCCGTACCCTGTCCTGTCCTATACGTCAACAGATACCCTCCCCGTACCCCGTACCCTGTCCTGTCCTATATTTCAACAGATACCCACCCCGTACACCGTACCCTGTCCTGTCCTATACTTCAACAGATAGCTACCCCGTACCCCGTACCCTGTCCTGTCCTATACTTCAACAGATACCCACCCCGTACCCCGTACCCTGTCCTGTCCTATACTTCAACAGATAGCTACCCCGTTCCCCGTACCCCGTACCCTGTCCTGTCCTATACTTCAACAGATAGCTACCCTGTACCCCGTACCCCGTACCCTGTCCTGTCCTATACGTCAACAGATACCCGCCCCGTACCCCGTACCCTGTCCTGTCCTATACTTCAACAGATACCCACCCCGTACCCCGTACCCTGTCCTGTCCTATACTTCAACAGATAGCTACCATGTACCTCGTACCCTGTCCTGTCCTATACTTCAACAGATACCCACCCCGTACCCCGTACCCTGTGCTGTCCTATACTTCAACAGATACCTACCCCGTACCCCGTACTCTGTCCTGTCCTATACTTCAACAGATACCCACCCCGTACCCCGTACCCTGTCCTGTCCTATACGTCAACAGATACCCGCCCGTACCTCGTACCCTGTCCTGTCCTATACTTCAACAGATACCCACCCCGTACCCCGTACCCTGTGCTGTCCTATACTTCAACAGATACCTAGCCCGTACCCCGTACTCTGTCCTGTCCTATACTTCAACAGATACCCACCCCGTACCCCATACCCTGTCCTGTCCTATACTTCAACAGATACCCACCCCGTACCCCGTACCCTGTCCTGTCCTATACTTCAACAGATAGCTACCCCGTACCCCATACCCTGTACTGTCCTACACTTCAACAGTAGCTATCCTGTCCTGTCGTACACTTCAACAGCAGCTACCCTGTTCCCTGTCCTGTCGTACACTTCAACAGTAGCTACCCTGTTCCCTGTCCTGTCCTACACTTCAACAGTAGCTACCCTGTCCCCTGTCCTGTCCTACACTTCAACAGTAGCTACCCTGTTCCCTGTCCTGTCCTACACTTCAACAGCAGCTACCCTGTTCCCTGTCCTGTCCTGTCCTACACTTCAACAGCAGCTACCCTGTCCTGTCCTACACTTAAACAGTAGCTACCCTGTTCCCTGTCCTGTCCTATACTTCAACAGTAGCTTCCCTGTCCTGTCCTACACTTCAACAGTAGCTAACCTGTTCCCTGTCCAGTCCTACACTTCAACAGTAGCTACCCTGTTCCCTCTACTGTCCTATACTTCATACAGTAGCTACTCTGTTCCCTGTCCTGTCCTACACTTCAACAGCAGCTACCCTGTTCCCTGTCCTGTCCTACACTTCAACAGTAGCTACCCTGTTCCCTCTCCTGTCCTATACTTCATACAGTAGCTACTCTGTTCCCTGTCCTGTCCTACACTTCAACAGTAGCTACCCCGTTCCCTGTCCTGCATTTCAACAGTAGCTACCCTGTCCTGTACTACACTTCATACAGTAGCTACCCTGTTCCATGCCCTGTCCTGTCCTACACTTCAACAGTAGCTACCCTGTCCTGTCCTGTCCTACACTTCAACAGTAGCTACCCTGTCCTGTCCTGTCCTACACTTCAACAGTAGTTCCCTGTCCTGTCCTACACTTCAACAGCAGCTACCCTGTTCCCTGTCATGTCCACCACTTCAACAGTAGCTACCCTGTCCTGTCCTGTCCTACACTTCAACAGTAGTTCCCTATCCTGTCCTACACTTCAACAGCAGCTACCCTGTTCCCTGTCCTGTCCTATACTTCAACAGTAGCTACCCTGACCTGTCCTACACTTCAACAGTAGTTACTCTGTTCCCTGTCCTGTCCTACACTTCAACAGCAGCTACCCTGTTCCCTGTCCTGTCTTACACTTCAACAGTAGCTACCCTGTTCCCTCTCCTGTCCTATACTTCATACAGTAGCTTCTCTGTTCCCTGTCCTGTCCTACACTTCAACAGTAGCTACCCCTTTCCCTGTCCTGCACTTCAACAGTAGCTACCCTGTCCTGTACTACACTTCATACAGTAGCTACCCTGTTCCATGACCTGTCCTGTCCTACACTTCAACAGTAGCTACCCTGTCCTGTCCTGTCCTACATTTCAACAGTAGCTACCCTGTCCTGTCCTGTCCTACACTTCAACAGCAGCTACCCTGTTCCCTGTCATGTCCTACACTTCAACAGTAGCTACCCTGTCCTGTCCTACACTTCAACAGTAGTTCCCTGTCCTGTCCTACACTTCAACAGCAGCTACCCTGTTCCCTGTCCTGTCCTATACTTCAACAGTAGCTAGCCTGACCTGTCCTACACTTCAACAGTAGCTACCCTGTTCCCTGTCCTGTCCTATACTTCAACAGTAGCTACCCTGACTTGTCCTTCACTTCAACAGCAGCTACTCTGTACTGTCCTACACTTCAACAGTAGCTACCCTGTCCTGTCCTACACTTCAACAGTAGCTACCCTGTTCTGTCCTACACTTCAACAGCAGCTACCCTGTTCCCTGTCCTGTCCTACACTTCAACAGTAGCTACCCTGTCCTGTCCTTTCCTACACTTCAACAGCAGCTACCCTGTCCTGTCCTGTCCTACACTTCAACAGTAGCTACCATGTCCTGTCCTGTCCTGTCCTACATTTCAACAGTAGTTACTCTGTTCCCTGTCCTGTCCTGTCCTACACTTCAACAGCAGCTACCCTGTTCTGTCCTACACTTCAACAGCAGCTACCTTGTCCTGTCCTACACTTCAATAGTAGCAATTCTGTTCCTTCTCCTGTCCTATACTTCAACAGCAGCTACCCTGTTCCCTGTCCTACACTTCAACAGCAGCTACCCTGTTCTGTCCTACACTTCAACAGCAGTTACCCTGTTCTGTCCTACACTTCAACAGCAGCTACCCTGTCCTGTCCTACACTTCAATAGTAGCAATTCTGTTCCTTCTCCTGTCCTATACTTCAACAGCAGCTACCCTGTTCCCTGTCCTGTCCTACACTTCATACAGTTGCAGAGCATTCGGAAAGTATTCAGACCCCTTGACTCTTTCTTATTATAAAATGTATTAAATTATATATTTTCTTCATCAATCTACACACAATACCCCATACTGACATCACAATACCCCATAACGACATCACAATACCCCATAATGACATAGTGAAAACATGTTTTTAGAAAAGTTATTAAAAATAAAAAACAGAAATACCTTATTTACATAAGTATTCAGACCCTTCGCTATGAGACTCGAAATTGAGCTCAGGTGCATCCTGTTTCTATTGATCATCCTTGAGATGTTTCTACAACTTGATTGGTGTCCACCTGTGGTAAATTCAATTGATTGGACATCATTTGGAAAACAGACCTGTCTATATAAGGTCCCACAGTTGACAGTGCATGTCAGAGCAAGTCATGAGGTCGAAGGAATTGTCCATAGAGATCCGAGACAGGATTGTGTCGAGGCACAGATCTGGGGAAGGGTACCAAAACATTTCTGCAGCATTGAAGGTCTCCAATAACACAGTGGACTCCATCATTCTTAAATGGAAGAAGTTTGGAACCACCAAGACTATTCCTAGAGCTGGCCGCCTGGCAAAACTGAGCAATCGGGGGAGAAGGGCCTTGGTCAGGGAGGTGACCAAGAACTCGATGGTCATTCTGACAGAGCTCCAGAGTTACTCTGTGGAGCTGGGAGAACCTTCCAGAAGGACAACAATCTCTGTAGCACCCCACCAATCAGGCCTTTACGGTAGAGTGGCCAGACGAAAGGCATTCCTCAGTAAAAGGCACAGCCCACTTGGAGTTTTGCCAGAAGGCACCTAAAGGACCCTCAGACCATGAGAAACAAGATTCTCTGGTCTGATGAAACCAAGATTAAACTATTTGGCCTGAATGCCAAGCGTCATGTCTGGGGGACACCTGGCACCTTCCATACGGGGAAGCAGAGTACTGAGTAAAGGGTCTGAATACTAAATGTGATTTTTCAGTTGTTGTTTTTTTACAGACAGATCTGGGACCAGGCTATCAACAATATGATTTGGCAAGATCTGGGACCAGGCTATCAACAATAGGATTTGGCAAGATCTGGGACCAGGCTATCAACAATAGAATTTGGCAAGATCTGGGACCAGGCTATCAACAATAGGATTTGGCAAGATCTGGGACCAAGCTATCGACAAGATGTGGGTGTAGTTAGAGTCTCTTTTTTCTTCTCTCTCCAAATCCTCCAAGGTCTGGAGCGAGGGGACAAAAGCAATTACAAAAGTTTCTGTGCAGTGATAGGTAGAACAAGAGAAAGGAGAGAAAAATCCATGAGCTAGATAATAGATGGGGGTTTTCTAAGAACGAGAGTGTGAGAGAGGAGGGGAAAGAGATGGATGGAGTGACAGAATGCAGTGGTGCAGTGACAGAGAACGAGATGAACAGACTGGGAGAAAAAGAGTGGAGGTACACAGACAGACCTGCACTCCAATCTCATTATAGTGAGTGAGGGGGAGGGAGGGTGTGATGGAGAGAATACGGGAGGAAGGGAAGGAGGGAAGGAGGAGAGAGATGGGAGAACACGAGACACATGTGAGAGAGAATACATGTGCACAGTATAGTATTTGAAAGGGCATGTAAAAGACAGAGGGTGAGCAAAGTGAAAGAGATCAGAAATGAAAAGAGAGTGAGAGATTGAGGTGAAAAGAGTGAGAGGTGAAAAGAGTGAGAGAGGTGAAAAGAATGAGAGAGAGAGGTGAAGAGTGTGTGAGAGAGAGAGAGAGAGAGGTGAAAAGAGTGAGAGAGAGAGTGAGAGAGGTGAAAAGAGTGAGAGAGAGAGGTGAAAAGAGTGAGAGAGAGGTGAAAAGAGTGAGAGAGAGAGAGAAAGAGGTGAAAAGAGAGTGGGTTATAGAGGTGAAAAAAGTGAGAGATGGGGGGGTCAGCTATACAAATTGATGGAAAGCGGTGTTGGGGGAAAAACATACAACATTATAAAATCCATGTACACAAACAACAACTATGATTAAAATGGGCAAAAACACACACATTTCTTTCACAGGGAAGTGGGTGAGACAGGGATACAGCTTGAGCCCCACCATCTTCAACATATACAGTGGGGCAAAAAAGTGTTTAGTCAGCCACCAATTGTGCAAGTTCTCCCACTTAAAAAGATGAGAGAGGCCTGTAATTTTCATCATAGGTACACTTCAAATATGACAGACAAAATGAGAAAAAAAATCCAGAAAATCACATTGTAGGATTTTTTTATGAATTTATTTGCAAATTATGCTGGAAAATAAGTATTTGGTCACCTACAAACAAGCAAGATTTCTGGCTCTCACAGACCTGTAACTTCTTCTTTAAGAGGCTCCTCTGTCCTCCTCTCGTTACCTGTATTAATGGCACCTGTTTGAAGTTGTTATCAGTATAAAAGACACCTGTCCACAACCTCAAACAGTCATACTCCAAACTCCACTATAGCCAAGACCAAAGAGCTGCCTCACCCTGCTACTGTTTGCAGATGATCGGGTGCTTCTGTCACCAACCAAGGAGGGCCGACAGCAGCACCTAGATCTTCTGGACAGATTCTGTCAGACCTGGGCCCTGACAGACCTGGACCCTGACAGACCTGGGCCCTGACAGACCTGGGCCCTGACAGACCTGGTCCCTGACAGACCTGGGCCCTGACAGTAAATGAGATATTGGTGCTCCAAAAAAGGTCCAGGACCACAAATACAAATTCCATCTAGACACCGTTACCCTGGAGCACACAAAGAAACTATACATACCTCAGCCTAAACATCAGTGCCACAGGTAACTTCCACAATCTACACCATCAAAAGGAACATAAAATTCTACATACCAGCTATTTTCTGGCTAAAACTACTTGAATCAGTTATAGAACCCATCACCAACCATGAATTCACAAAAATGGGACCAACACCGAATTGAGACTCTGCATGCCGAATTCTGCAAAAATATCCCCTGTGTACAACGTAAAACACCAAATAATTAGACCGATACCCACAAATTAATTAATGATCAACATCCAGAAAAAGAGATGTAAAAATTCTACAACCACCTAAAAGGAAGTGATTCTAAAACAAAGCCATCACCTACAGAGATATTAACCTGGAGCGGGAAGGCTGCAAGTTCAAATGGATTAGTTCACTCAGACAGGCTTTTACAATGGATTAGTCCACTCAGACAGGCCTTTACAATGGATTAGTCCACTCAGACAGGCCTTTACAATGGATTAGTCCACTCAGACAGGCCTTTACAATGGATTAGTTCACTCAGACAGGCCTTTACAATGGATTAGTCCACTCAGACAGGCCTTTACAATGGATTAGTCCACTCAGACAGGCCTTTACAATGGATTAGTCCACTCAGACAGGCCTTTACAATGGATTAGTCCACTCAGACAGGCCTCTACAATGGATTAGTCCACTCAGACAGGCCTTTACAATGGATTAGTCCACTCAGACAGGCCTCTACAATGGATTAGTCCACTCAGACAGGCCTTTACAATGGATTAGTCCACTCAGACAGGCCTTTACAATGGATTAGTCCACTCAGACAGGCCTCCACAATGGATTAGTCCACTCAGACAGGCCTTTACAATGGATTAGTCCACTCAGACAGGCCTTTACAATGGATTAGTCCACTCAGACAGGCCTTTACAATGGATTAGTCCACTCAGACAGGCCTCCGCAATGGACTAGTCCACTCAGACAGGCCTCCACAATGGATTAGTCCACTCAGACAGGCCTTTACAATGGATTAGTCCCCTCAGACAGGCCTCTACAATGGATTAGTCCACTCAGACAGGCCTCTACAATGGATTAGTCCACTCAGACAGGCCTCTACAATGGATTAGTCCACTCAGACAGGCCTTTACAGTGGATTAGTCCACTCAGACAGGCCTTTACAATGGATTAGTCCACTCAGACAGGCCTTTACAATGGATTAGTCCACTCAGACAGGCCTCTACAATGGATTAGTCCACTCAGACAGGCCTCTACAATGGATTAGTCCACTCAGACAGGCCTCTACAATGGATTAGTCCACTCAGACAGGCCTTTACAATGGATTAGTCCACTCAGACAGGCCCTGAGCTGACAAGGTACAAATCTGTCGTTCTGCCCCTGAACAAGGCAGTTAACCCACTGTTCCTAGGCCGTCATTGAAAATAAGAATTTGTTCTTAACTGACTTGCCTCGTTAAATAAAGGTAAAATAAATATTAAATAAATAAATAAAATAAATCTAATCAAATGTATTTATAAAGCCCTTCGTACATCAGCTGATATCTCAAAGTGCTGTACAGAAACCCAGCCTAAAACCCCAAACAGCAAGCAATGCAGGTGTAGAAGCACATTGGCTAGAAAAAACTCCCTAGAAAGGCCAGAACCTAGGAAGAAACCTAGAGAGGAACCAGGCTATGAGGTTGTGGCCAGTCTTCTTCTGGCTGTGCCGGGTAGAGATTATAACAGAACATGGCCAAGATGTTCAAATGTTCATAGATGACCAGCAGGGTCAAATAATAATAATCACAGTGGTTGTCAAGGGTGCAACAGGTCAGCACCTCTGGAGTAAATGTCAGTTGGCTTTTCATAGCTGATCATTCAGAGTTTATCTACCACTCCTGCTGTCTCTAGAGAGTTGAAAACAGCAGGTCTGGGACAGGTAGCACATCCGGTGAACAGGTCAGGGTTCCATAGCCGCAGGCAGAACAGTTGAAACTGGAGCAGCAGCACGACCAGGTGGACTGGGGATAGCAAGGAGTCATCAGGCCAGGTAGTCCTGAGGCTTGGTCCTAGGGCTCAGGTCCCCTGAGAGAGAGACAGAAAAAAAGAGAGAGAATTAGAGAGAGCGTACTTACAGATGGCACAAGGTGTCAGAATACCTGACCACTGTGATTGATCCAAACTTAACCTCTCTGGGATATGTGGGATGTCCCACCTGGAAAAAAAAGCCAGTGAAAATGCAAAGCGCCAAATTCAAATAAATTACTATAAAAATCAAACCTTCATGAAGTCACACATGCAAGATAGCAAATTGTAGCTACACTTGTGAATCCAGCCAACATGTCAGATTTTAAAAAAGGCTTTTCGGCGAAAGCAAACGATGCTATTATCTGAGGATAGCACGAATAGTAAACAAAGAGAGAGAAGCATATTTCAACCCTGCAGGCGCGACACAAATGCAAATGCAGAATAAAAATATAATTCATGCCTTTACCTTTGACGAGCGTCTTTTGTTGGCACTCCAATATGTCCCATAAACATCACAAATGGTCCTTTGGTTCGATTAATTCCGTCGATATATATCCAAAATATCGATTTATTTGTTTGATCCAGAAAAACACCGGTTCCAACGTGACTACAAAATACACTGCTCCAAAAAATAAAAAATCTCTATAATATATCTCTCTATAGTATATCTCTATAATAATATCTCTCTATAGTATATCTCTATATCTCTATAATATATATCTCTATAGTATATCTCTCTATATCTCTATAATATATATCTCTATAGTATATCTCTCTATATCTCTATAATAATATCTCTCTATAGTATATCTCTCTATATCTCTATAATAATATCTCTATAGTATATCTCTATAATAATATCTCTATAGTATATCTCTATAATAATATCTCTATAATATATCTCTATAATAATATCTCTATAGTATATCTCTATAATAATATCTCTATAATATATCTCTATAATAATATCTCTATAATAATATCTCTATAATATATCTCTATAATAATATCTCTATAGTATATCTCTATAATAATATCTCTATAATATATCTCTATAATAATATCTCTATAATAATATCTCTATAGTATATCTCTATAATATATCTCTCTATAATATATCTCTCTATAATATATATCTCTATAATATATATCTCTATAATATATCTCTCTATAGTATATATCTCTATAATATATCTCTCTATAATATATATCTCTACAATATATATCTCTATAATATATCTCTCTATAGTATATATCTCTATAATATATATCTCTATAATATATCTCTATAATATATATCTCTATAATATATCTCTATAATATATATCTCTATATCTCTATAGTATATCTCTATAATAATATCTCTATAGTATATCTCTATAGTATATCTCTCTATATCTCTATAATATATATCTCTATAGTATATCTCTCTATATCTCTATAATATATATCTCTATAGTATATCTCTCTATATCTCTATAATAATATCTCTCTATAGTATATCTCTCTATATCTCTATAATAATATCTCTATAGTATATCTCTATAATAATATCTCTATAGTATATCTCTCTATAGTATATCTCTATAATATATCTCTCTATAGTATATCTCTATAATATATCTCTCTATAGTATATCTCTATAATATATCTCTCTATAGTATATCTCTATAATATATCTCTCTATAGTATATCTCTATAATATATCTCTCTATAGTATATCTCTCTATATCTCCATAATATATCTCTCTATAGCATATCTCTATAATATATCTCTCTATAGTATATCTCTCTATATCTCCATAATATATCTCTCTATAGTATATCTCTATAATATATCTCTCTGTAGTATATCTCTCTATATCTCCATAATATATCTCTCTATAGTATATCTCTCTATATCTCCATAATATATCTCTCTATAGTATATCTCTATAATATATCTCTCTATAGTATATCTCTCTATATCTCCATAATAAATCTCTCTATAATATATATATCTTTATATCTCTATAGTTTATCTCTATAATATATCTCTCTGTAATATATCTCTTCATAATACACTGCTCAAAAAAATAAAGGGAACACTAAAATAACACATGCTAGATCTGAATGAATGAAATATTCTTCTTAAATTATTTTTTCTTTACATAGTTGAATGTGCTGACAACAAAATCACACAAAAATGATCAATGGAAATCAAATTGATCAACACATGGAGGTCTGGATTTGGAGTGACACTCAAAATTAAAGTGGAAAACCACACTACAGGCTGATCCAACTTTGATGTAATGTCAAAATGAGGCTCAGTAGTGTGTGTGGCCTCCACGTGCCTGCCTGTATGACCTCCCTACAACGCCTGGGCATGCTCCTGATGAGGTGGCGATTGGTCTCCTGAGTGATCTCCTCCCAGACCTAAGCTCAACCCCCACCTGTGGACGTCGGGCCCTCATACCTCATACCACCCTTTCTGACCGTTTGAGCAGACACATGCAAATTTGTGGCATGCTGGAGGTCATTTTGCAGTGCTCTGGCAGTGCTCCTCCTGCTCCTCCTTCCACAAAGGGGGAGGTAGCGGTCCTGCTGCTGGGTTGTTGCCCTCCTACGGCCTCCTCCACGTCTCTTGATGTACTGGCCTGTCTCCTGGTAGCGCCTCCATGCTCTGGACACTACGCTGACAGACACAGCAAACCTTCTTGTCGTTCCCATAGCAACGATTAAAACATTCCCTAACCAGAAACCGTGGATTGATGGCAGCATTCGTGTGAAACTGAAAGCGCGAACCACTGCTTTTAATCAGGGCAAGGTGTCTGGTAACATGACCGAATACAAACAGTGCAGCTATTCCCTCCGCAAGGCTATCAAACAAGCTAAGCGCCAGTACAGAGACAAAGTAGAATCTCAATTCAACGGCTCAGACACAAGAGGCATGTGGCAGGGTCTACAGTCAATCACGGACTACAGGAAGAAATCCAGCCCAGTCACGGACCAGGATGTCTTGCTCCCAGGCAGACTAAATAACTTTTTTGCCCGCTTTGAGGACAATACAGTGCCACTGACACGGCCTGCAACGAAAACATGCGGTCTCTCCTTCACTGCAGCCGAGGTGAGTAAGACATTTAAACGTGTTAACCCTCGCAAGGCTGCAGGCCCAGACGGCATCCCCAGCCGCGCCCTCAGAGCATGCGCAGACCAGCTGGCCGGTGTGTTTACGGACATATTCAATCAATCCCTATACCAGTCTGCTGTTCCCACATGCTTCAAGAGTGCCACCATTGTTCCTGTTCCCAAGAAAGCTAAGGTAACTGAGCTAAACGACTACCGCCCCGTAGCACTCACATCCGTCATCATGAAGTGCTTTGAGAGACTAGTCAAGGACCATATCACCTCCACCCTACCTGACACCCTAGACCCACTCCAATTTGCTTACCGCCCAAATAGGTCCACAGACGATGCAATCTCAACCACACTGCACACTGCCCTAACCCATCTGGACAAGAGGAATACCTATGTGAGAATGCTGTTCATCGACTACAGCTCGGCATTCAACACCATAGTACCCTCCAAGCTCGTCATCAAGCTCGAGACCCTGGGTCTCGACCCCGCCCTGTGCAACTGGGTACTGGACTTCCTGACGGGCCGCCCCCAGGTGGTGAGGGTAGGCAACAACATCTCCTCCCCGCTGATCCTCAACACTGGGGCCCCACAAGGGTGCGTTCTGAGCCCTCTCCTGTACTCCCTGTTCACCCACGACTGCGTGGCCACGCACGCCTCCAACTCAATCATCAAGTTTGCGGACGACACAACAGTGGTAGGCTTGATTACCAACAACGATGAGACGGCCTACAGGGAGGAGGTGAGGGCCCTCGGAGTGTGGTGTCAGGAAAATAACCTCACACTCAACGTCAACAAAACTAAGGAGATGATTGTGGACTTCAGGAAACAGCAGAGGGAACACCCCCCTATCCACATCGATGGAACAGTAGTGGAGAGGGTAGCAAGTTTTAAGTTCCTCGGCATACACATCACAGACAAACTGAATTGGTCCACTCACACAGACAGCATCGTGAAGAAGGCGCAGCAGCGCCTCTTCAACCTCAGGAGGCTGAAGAAATTCGGCTTGTCACCAAAAGCACTCACAAACTTCTACAGATGCACAATCGAGAGCATCCTGGCGGGCTGTATCACCGCCTGGTATGGCAACTGCACCGCCCTCAACCGTAAGGCTCTCCAGAGGGTAGTGAGGTCTGCACAACGCATCACCGGGGGCAAACTACCTGCCCTCCAGGACACCTACACCACCCGATGTCACAGGAAGGCCATAAAGATCATCAAGGACATCAACCACCCGAGCCACTGCCTGTTCACCCCGCTATCATCCAGAAGGCGAGGTCAGTACAGGTGCATCAAAGCTGGGACCGAGAGACTGAAAAACAGCTTCTATCTCAAGGCCATCAGACTGTTAAACAGCCACCACTAACACTGAGTGGCTGCTGCCAACACACTGACACTGACTCAACTCCAGCCACTTTAATAGTGGGAATTGATGGGAAATGATGTAAATATATCACTAGCCACTTTAAACAATGCTACCTTATATAATGTTACTTACCCTACATTATTCATCTCATATGCATACGTATATACTGTACTCTATATCATCGACTGTATCCTTATGTAATACATGTATCACTAGCCACTTTAAACTATGCCACTTTGTTTACATACTCATCTCATTTGTACATACTGTACTCGATACCATCTACTGTATCTTGCCTATGCTGCTCTGTACCATCACTCATTCATATATCCTTATGTACATATTCTTTATCCCCTTACACTGTGTACAAGACAGTAGTTTTGGAATTGTTAGTTAGATTACTTGTTATTACTGCATTGTCGGAACTAGAAGCACAAGCATTTCGCTACACTCGCATTAACATCTGCTAACCATGTGTATGTGACAAATACAATTTGATTTGATTTGATTTGATTTCTTGCCACAGCTCGCATTGATGTGCCATCCTGGATGAGCTGCACTACCTGAGCCACTTGTGTGGGTTGTAGACTCCGTCTCATGCTACCACTAGAGTGAAAGCACCGCCAGCATTCAAAAGTGACCAAAACATTAGCTAAGAAGCATAGGAACTGAGAAGTGGTCTGTGGTTACCACCTGCAGAACCACTCCTTTATTGGGGGTGTCTTGCTAATTGCCTATAATTTCCACCTGTTGTCTATTCCATTTGCACAACAGCATGTGAAATGTATTGTCAGTCAGTGTTGCTTCTCAAGTGGACAGTTTGATTTCACAGAAGTGTGATTGACTTGGAGTTACATTGTGTTGTATAAGTGTTCCCTTTATTTTTTTGAGCAGTGTATCTCAAAAGTTACCTGTAAACTTTGCCAAAACATTTCAAACTACTTTTGTAATACAACTGTAGGTATGTTTTAATGTAAATAATCGATCAAATTGAAGACGGGATGATTTGTGTTCAATACAGGAGTAAAACAAACTGTAGCTAGCTTTCTGGTCACGCGCCTCTATCTAACAGTACACTTGAAGTGACCCTCGTTCAAGATGGCTGTACTTCTTCATTACACAAAGGAAAAACCTCAACCAATTTCTAAAGACTATTGACATCCAGTGGAAGCGATAGGATCTGCAAGAAGGTCCCTTAGAAATCTGGATTCCCAATGAAAACTAATTGAAAAGAGAGTGACCTCAAAATAAAGAAAAATCTGAATGGTTTGTCCTCTGGGTTTTGCCTGCTCCATAAGTTCTGTTATACTCACAAACATGATTCAAACTGTTTTAGAAACTTCAGAGTGTTTTCTATCCAAATCTACTATTGATATGCATCATCTTATCTTCTGGGGATGAGTAGCATGCAGTTGAATTTGGGCATGCATTTCATCAGATTGAAGTCACTGAAACCAGTTTATTACAGGCCACCCATTCCAAAAACAGACTGCAACTCTTTGTTAAGGGTTTCAGTGACTTCATTAGCTGTGGTTGCTGATGCGTATATGGTTGAATCATCAGTATACATGGACACACATGCTTTGTTTAAAGCCAGTGGCAGGTCATTGGTAAAAATAGAAAAGAGTAGAGGGCCTAGAGAGCTGCCCTGCGGTACACCACACTGTACATGTTTGACTTTAGAGAAGCTTCCATTGAAGAAAACCCTCTGAGTTCTTCTAGATAGATGTCTCTGAATCCTCGATATGGCAGAGGTTGAAAACCCTCTGAGTTATTCTAGATAGATGTCTCTGAATCCACAATATGGCAGAGGTTGAAAAGCCACAACACATAAGTTATGTTACGGTCAATAATATCAAAGACTGTACTGAAGTGCTACTCATTGACTACAGCTCACCATATTTCCCTCAAACCTCATCACTAAGCTAAGGACCCCCGGGCTAAACACCTCCATCTGCAACTGGATAGTAGACTTCCTGACGGGCCGCCCGCAGGTGGTAAGGGTAGGTAACAACACATCTGTCGAGCTGATCCTCAACACGGGGGCCCCTCAGGGGTGCGTGCTCAGTCCCCTCCTGTACTTCCTGTTCACCCATGACTGTGTGGCCAAGCACAACTCAACACCATCATTAAGTTAGCTGACGACACAACAGTGGTAGGCCTGATCACCGACAACGATGAGACAGCCTATAGGGAGGAGGTCAGAGACCTGGCCGTTTGGTGCCAGGATAACAACCCCCCCCCCCCCCCCAATGTGATCAAGACAAAGGAGATGATTGTGGACTACAGGAAAAGGAAGACCGAGCAGGCCCCCATTCTCATCGACAGTGCTGTAGTGGAGCAGGTTCAGAGCTTCAAGTTCCTTGGTCCAAGCACACCAGGACAGTCACGAAGAGTGCACTAAACCCCCTGTATATAGCCTCCACATTGACTCTGTACTGGTACCCCCTGTATATAGCCTCCACATTGACTATGTACCATAACACCCTGAATATAGCCTCCACATTGACTCTGTACCGTAACACCCTGTATATAGCCTCCACATTGTCTCTGTACCGTAACACCCTGTATATAGTCTCCAAATTGACTCTGTACCGTAACACCCTGTATATAGCCTCCACATTGACTGTACCGTAACACCCTGTATATAGCCTCCACGTTGACTCTGTACCGTAACACCCTGTATATAGCCTACACATTGACTCTGTACTAGTACCCCCTGTATATAGCCTCCACATTGACTCTGTACCGTAATACCCTGTATATAGCCTCCACGTTGACTCTGTACCGTAACACCCTGTATATAGCCTCCACCTTGACTCTGTACCGGTACCCCCTGTATATAGCCTCCACATTGACTCTGTACCGTAACACCCTGTATATAGCCTCCACTTTGACTCTGTACTGTAATACCCTGTATATAGCCTCCACATTGACTCTGTACCGGTACACCCTGTATATAGCCTCCACATTGACTCTGTACCAGTGCCCCCTGTATATAGCCTCCACATTGACTATGTACCATAACACCCTGTATATAGCCTTCACATTGACTCTGTACCGTAACACCCTGTATATAGCCTCCACATTGTCTCTGTACCGTAGCACCCTGTATATAGTCTCCAAATTGACTCTGTACCGTAACACCCTGTATATAGTCTCCACATTGACTCTGTACCGTAACACCCTGTATATAGCCTACACATTGACTCTGTACTAGTACCCCCTGTATATAGCCTCCACATTGACTCTGTACCGTAATACCCTGTATATAGCCTCCACATTGACTCTGTACCGGTACCCACTGTATATAGCCTCCACATTGACTCTGTACCGGTACCCCCTGTATATAGCCTCCACATTGACTCTGTACCGATACCCCCTGTATACAGTCTCCACATTGACTCTGTACCGTAACACCCTGTATATTGCCTACACATTGACTCTGTACTAGTACCCCCTGTATATAGCCTCCACATTGACTCTGTACCGTAATACCCTGTATATAGCCTCCACATTGACTCTGTACCGGTACCCCCTGTATATAGCCTCCACATTGACTCTGTACCGATACCCCCAGAATATAGCCTCCACATTGACTCTGTACCGTAACACCCTGTATATAGCCTCCACATTGTCTCTGTACCGTAACACCCTGTATATAGTCTCCAAATTGACTCTGTACCGTAACACCCTGTATATAGCCTCCACATTGACTGTACCGTCACACCCTGTATATAGCCTCCACGTTGACTCTGTACCGTAACACCCTGTATATAGCCTACACATTGACTCTGTACTAGTACCCCCTGTATATAGCCTCCACGTTGACTCTGTACCGTAACACCCTGTATATAGTCTCCATATTGACTCTGTACCGTAACACCCTGTATATAGCCTCCACATTGACTTTACCGTAACACCCTGTATATAGCCTCCACGTTGACTCTGTACCGTAACACCCTGTATATAGCCTACACATTGACTCTGTACTAGTACCCCCTGTATATAGCCTCCACATTGACTCTGTACCGTAATACCCTGTATATAGCCTCCACCTTGACTCTGTACCGATACCCCCTGAATATAGCCTCCACATTGACTCTGTACCGTAACACCCTGTATATAGCCTCCACATTGTCTCTGTACCGTAACACCCTGTATATAGTCTCCAAATTGACTCTGTACCGTAACACCCTGTATATAGCCTCCACATTGACTCTGTACCGGTACCCCCTGTATATAGCCTCCACATTGACTCTGTACCGGTACCCCCTGTATATAGCCTCCTCATTGACTCTGTACCGATACCCCCTGTATATAGCCTCCACATTGACTCTGTACCGGTGCCCCCTGTATATAGCCTCCACATTGACTCTGTACCGTAACACCCTGTATATAGCCTACACATTGACTCTGTACTAGTACCCCCTGTATATAGCCTCCACATTGACTCTGTACCGTAATACCCTGTATATAGCCTCCACCTTGACTCTGTACCTGTACCCCCTGTATATAGCCTCCACATTGACTCTGTACCGTAACACCCTGTATATAGCCTCCACTTTGACTCTGTACCGTAATACCCTGTACCGTAACACCCTGTATATAGCCTCCACATTGACTCTGTACCGATACCCCCTGTATATAGCCTCCACATTGACTCTGTACCGGTGCCCCCTGTATATAGCCTCCACATTGACTCTGTACCGTAACACCCTGTATATAGCCTACACATGTACTCTGTACTAATACCCCTTAAAAGTCTGAGAAAGCCTGTTGGAGTGACAGATCGTTGGGGAAGGGACTCTCCATATCATCCACATTGACTCTGTACCGTAACACCCTGTATATAGCCTCCACATTGACTCTGTACCGTAACACCCTGTATATAGCCTCCACATTGACTCTGAACCGTAACACCCTGTATATAGTCTCCACATTGACTCTCTACCGTAACACCCTGTATATAGCCTCCACATTGACTCTGTACCGTAACACCCTGTATATAGCCTCCACATTGACTCTGAACCGTAACACCCTGTATATAGTCTCCACATTGACTCTCTACCGTAACACCCTGTATATAGCCTCCACATTGACTCTGTACCGTAACACCCTGTATATAGCCTCCACATTGACTCTGTACCGTAACACCCTGTATATAGCCTCTACATTGACTCTGTACCGTAACACCCTGTATATAGCCTCCACATTGACTCTGTACCGTAACACCCTGTATATAGCCTCCACATTGACTCTGTACCGTAACACCCTGTATATAGCCTCCACATTGACTCTGTACCGTAACACCCTGTATATAGCCTACACATTGACTCTGTACTAGTACCCCCTGTATATAGCCTCCACATTGACTCTGTACCGTAATACCCTGTATATAGCCTCCACCTTGACTCTGTACCTGTACCCCCTGTATATAGCCTCCACATTGACTCTGTACCGTAACACCCTGTATATAGCCTCCACTTTGACTCTGTACCGTAATACCCTGTACCGTAACACCCTGTATATAGCCTCCACATTGACTCTGTACCGATACCCCCTGTATATAGCCTCCACATTGACTCTGTACCGGTGCCCCCTGTATATAGCCTCCACATTGACTCTGTACCGTAACACCCTGTATATAGCCTACACATGTACTCTGTACTAATACCCCTTAAAAGTCTGAGAAAGCCTGTTGGAGTGACAGATCGTTGGGGAAGGGACTCTCCATATCATCCACATTGACTCTGTACCGTAACACCCTGTATATAGCCTCCACATTGACTCTGTACCGTAACACCCTGTATATAGCCTCCACATTGACTCTGAACCGTAACACCCTGTATATAGTCTCCACATTGACTCTCTACCGTAACACCCTGTATATAGCCTCCACATTGACTCTGTACCGTAACACCCTGTATATAGCCTCCACATTGACTCTGAACCGTAACACCCTGTATATAGTCTCCACATTGACTCTCTACCGTAACACCCTGTATATAGCCTCCACATTGACTCTGTACCGTAACACCCTGTATATAGCCTCCACATTGACTCTGTACCGTAACACCCTGTATATAGCCTCTACATTGACTCTGTACCGTAACACCCTGTATATAGCCTCCACATTGACTCTGTACCGTAACACCCTGTATATAGCCTCCACATTGACTCTGTACCGTAACACCCTGTATATAGCCTCCACATTGACTCTGTACCGTAACACCCTGTATATAGCCTCTACATTGACTCTGTACCGTAACACCCTGTATATAGCCTCCACATTGACTCTGTACCGTAACACCCTGTATATAGCCTCCACATTGACTCTGTACCGTAACACCCTGTATATAGCCTCCACGTTGACTCTGTACCGTAACACCCTGTATATAGCCTCCACATTGACTCTGTACCGGTACCCCCTGTATATAGCCTCCACATTGACTCTGTACCGTAACACCCTGTATATAGCCTCCACATTGACTCTGTACCGTAACACCCTGTATATAGCCTCCACATTGACTCTGTACCGTAACACCCTGTATATAGCCTCCACATTGACTCTGTACCGTAACACCCTGTATATAGCCTCCACATTGACTCTGTACCGTAACACCCTGTATAGAGCCTCGTTATTGTTTTTTGTTTTTATATATATATATATATTTTGTTTTTAACTTATGTATGTTTTAATAAATATTTTCTTAACAGTCATTTCTCTTAAAACTGCATTTTTGGTTTAAGGGCTTGTAAGTAAGCATTTCATTGTAAGGTCTACACCTGTTTTTGTTCATTGCATGTGACAAATACATTTGGATTTGATTTGACTATAATATTTGTCTTTGTCTTTTTATCTATTACATGGAAGAAGGATAAAAATCACTTGGATTGTATAGAAAGAATGCACCCTCACTTGCTGCGCGTGTGGACTGGAGACAGAAATTGTTCACCCAATCAGACTAGCTGTAGTCGTGTTGTTGCCGTGACTGCTGTGTCACGCTGCTCCGCTCTAGCAGATAGCAGCCCGAAGCGACCAGAGAGAGATAAAAACTGCCGCGTTGGAGAGTGAACGCAATGAGGGAGGAGAGGGAAGAGAGAGATTAAGAATTAGAGTTGGGGATAGATGGAGAATTAGAGGTGGGGCTAGATGAAGAGATTGAGGTCCGTGTAAAAGGAGAAGATAGAGCTGAGGACCATCGACATTTCTCCTCTTCTCTCTTAACAATGCTCTCTACCTGAAATAACAGAAGCATGCGTATGAGAACGAATCCCCGGAGCGCGTCTCTCCAGGAGCGGATATCGAGCCAAATTAATGACAGGAAGGAATAACGGTTTTACGCACCAGGACCGACGTGGGTTCGTTAGCAACAATGTGGTGCATCAACTGCGCCTCAGACAAGACTCCTGTTATTCTAAATAACAACAAGCTGATATACTGGTAAGGGCGCGTTTGAGTTGTATTGTAGATTGCTATTTATGAAAGATTATGCGGCAATAATTGATATTCGCCAGGAAAAAAAAAACAGATTGTTACATTCCATGGCATTGCGTATATTTGTCTTTTCCAACCGCATAAATTATTGTGATATGCTTAAGAAATGAATGGTTTAACGTAAAGGATAGTATTGCCAGTTAGTTGGTCAATATGTTTTTTGTGGACTGCAACAGAAAACGGCTTTGTTATTGAACTGCTGTTTGATGTGCTGCCTCAAATGTCGACCCATGTTCTGTACAGTAACAGCCTACAGCAGAGCCCATTCTGTACAGTCACATCAGCCTACAGCAGAGCCCATTCTGTACAGTAACAGCCTACAGCAGAGCCCATTCGGTACAGTAACAGCCTACAGCAGAGCCCATTCTGTACAGTAACATCAGCCTACAGCAGAGCCCATTCTGTACAGTAACAGCCTACAGCAGAGCCCATTCTGTACAGTAACAGCCTACAGCAGAGCCCATTCTGTACAGTAACAGCCTACAGCAGAGCCCATTCTGTACAGTAACATCAGCCTACAGCAGAGCCCATTCTGTACAGTAACAGCCTACAGCAGAGCCCATTCTGTACAGTAACATCAGCCTACAGCAGAGCCCATTCTGTACAGTAACATTAGCCTACAGCAGATCCCATTCTGTACAGTAACATTAGCCTACAGCAGAGCCCATTCTGTACAGTAACATTAGCCTACAGCAGAGCCCATTCTGTACAGTAACAGCCTACAGTAGAGCCCATTCTGTACAGTAACAGCCTACAGCAGAGCCCATTCTGTACAGTAACATCAGCCTACAGCAGAGCCCATTCTGTACAGTAACAGCCTACAGCAGAGCCCATTCTGTACAGTAACAGCCTACAGCAGAGCCCATTCTGTACAGTAACATCAGCCTACAGCAGAGCCCATTCTGTACAGTAACATCAGCCTACAGCAGAGCCCATTCTGTACAGTAACATTAGCCTACAGCAGAGCCCATTCTGTACAATAACATTAGCCTACAGCAGAGCCCATTCTGTACAGTAACATCAGCCTACAGCAGAGCCCATTCTGTACAGTAACAGCCTACAGCAGAGCCCATCCTGTACAGTAACATCAGCCTACAGCAGAGCCCATTCTGTACAGTAACATTAGTCTACAGCAGAGTCCATTCTGTACAGTAAAATCAGCCTACAGCAGAGCCCATTCTGTACAGTAACAGCCTACAACAGAGCCTATTCTGTACAGTAACATCAGCCTACAGCAGAGCCCATTCTGTACAGTAACATCAGCCTACAGCAGAGCCCATTCTGTACAGTAACATCAGCCTACAGCAGAGCCCATTCTGTACAGTAACATTAGCCTACAGCAGAGCCCATTCTGTACAGTAACATTAGCCTACAGCAGAGCCCATTCTGTACAGTAACAGCCTACAGCAGAGCCCATTCTTCACAGTAACAGCCTACAGCAGAGCCCATTCTGTACAGTAACATCTGCCTACAGCAGAGCCCATTCTGTACAGTAACATCAGCCTACAGCAGAGCCCATTCTGTACAGTAACATCAGCCTACAGCAGAGCCCATTCTGTACAGTAACATCAGCCTACAGCAGAGCCCATTCTGTACAGTAACATCAGCCTACAGTAGAGCCCATTCTGTACAGTAACATCAGCCTACAGCAGAGCCCATTCTGTACAGTGACAGTAGCCTACAGCAGAGCCCATTCTGTACAGTAACATTAGCCTACAGCAGAGGCCATTCTGTACAGTAACAGCCTACAGCAGAGCCCATTCTGTACAGTAACATCAGCCTACAGCAGAGCCCATTCTGTACAGTAACATTAGCCTACAGCAGAGCCCATTCTGTACAGTAACATTAGCCTACAGCAGAGCCCATTCTGTACAGTAACAGCCTACAGCAGAGCCCATTCTGTACAGTAACAGCCTACAGCAGAACCCATTCTGTACAGTAACATCAGCCTACATCAGAGCCCATTCTGTACAGTAACATCAGCCTACAGCAGAGCCCAATCTGTACAGTAACATCAGCCTACATCAGAGCCCATTCTGTACAGTAACAGCCTACAGCAGAGCCCATTCTGTACAGTAACATCAGCCTACAGCAGAGCCCATTCTGTACAGTAACATCAGCCTACAGCAGAGCCCATTCTGTACAGTAACATTAGCCTACAGCAGAGCCCATTCTGTACAGTAACATCAGCCTACAGCAGAGCCCATTCTGTACAGTAACATTAGCCTACAGCAGAGCCCATTCTGTACAGTAACATCAGCCTACAGCAGAGCCCATTCTGTACAGTAACATTAGCCTACAGCAGAGCCCATTCTGTACAGTAACATCAGCCTACAGCAGAGCCCATTCTGTACAGTAACATCAGCCTACAGCAGAGCCCATTCTTTACAGTAACATTAGCCTACAGCAGATCCCATTCTGTACAGTAACATCAGCCTACAGCAGAGCCCATTCTGTACAGTAACATCAGCCTACAGCAGAGCCCATTCTGTACAGTAACATCAGCCTACAGCAGAGCCCATTCTGTACAGTAACAGTAGCCTACAGCAGACCCCATTCTGTACAGTAACAGCCTACAGCAGATCCCATTCTGTACAGTAACATCAGCCTACAGCAGAGCCCATTCTATACAGTAACATCAGCCTACAGCAGAGCCCATTCTGTACAGTAACATCAGCCTACAGCAGAGCCCATTCTGTACAGTAACATCAGCCTACAGCAGAGCCCATTCTGTACAGTAACATCAGCCTACCGTAGAGCCCATTCTGTACAGTAACATCAGCCTACAGCAGAGCCCATTCTGTACAGTGACAGTAGCCTACAGCAGAGCCCATTCTGTACAGTAACATTAGCCTACAGCAGAGGCCATTCTGTACAGTAACAGCCTACAGCAGAGCCCATTCTGTACAGTAACATCAGCCTACAGCAGAGCCCATTCTGTACAGTAACATTAGCCTACAGCAGTTCCCATTCTGTACTGTAACATTAGCCTACAGCAGAGCCCATTCTGTACAGTAACAGCCTACAGCAGAGCCCATTCTGTACAGTAACATCAGCCTACATCAGAGCCCATTCTGTACAGTAACATCAGCCTACAGCAGAGCCCAATCTGTACAGTAACATCAGCCTACAGCAGAGCCCATTCTGTACAGTAACAGCCTACAGCAGAGCCCATTCTGTACAGTAACATCAGCCTACAGCAGAGCCCATTCTGTACAGTAACATCAGCCTACAGCAGAGCCCATTCTGTACAGTAACATTAGCCTACAGCAGATCCCATTCTGTACAGTAACAGTAGCCTACAGCAGAGCCCATTCTGTACAGTAACATCAGCCTACAGCAGAGCCCATTCTGTACAGTAACAGCCTACAGCAGAGCCCATTCTGTACAATAACATTAGCCTACAGCAGAGCCCATTCTGTACAGTAACATCAGCCTACAGCAGAGCCCATTCTGTACAGTAACAGCCTACAGCAGAGCCAATCCTGTACAGTAACATCAGCCTACAGCAGAGCCCATTCTGTACAGTAACATTAGCCTACAGCAGAGTCCATTCTGTACAGTAAAATCAGCCTACAGCAGAGCCCATTCTGTACAGTAACAGCCTACAGCAGAGCCCATTCTGTACAGTAACATCAGACTACAGCAGTGCCCATTCTGTACAGTAACATCAGCCTACAGCAGAGCCCATTCTGTACAGTAACATCAGCCTACAGCAGAGCCCATTCTGTACAGTAACATTAGCCTACAGCAGAGCCCATTCTGTACAGTAACATTAGCCTACAGCAGAGCCCATTCTGTACAGTAACAGCCTACAGCAGAGCCCATTCTGTACAGTAACATCAGCCTACAGCAGAGCCCATTAAGTACAGTAACATCAGCCTACAGCAGAGCCCATTCTTTACAGTAACATTAGCCTACAGCAGAGCCCATTCTGTACAGTAACATCAGCCTACAGCAGAGCCCATTCGGTACAGTAACATCAGCCTACAGCAGAGCCCATTCTGTACAGTAACATCAGCCTACAGCAGAGCCCATTCTGTACAGTAACAGTAGCCTACAGCAGAGCCCATTCTGTACAGTAACAGCCTACAGCAGAGCCCATTCTGTACAGTAACATCAGCCTACAGCAGAGCCCATTCTGTACAGTAACATCAGCCTACAGCAGAGCCCATTCTGTACAGTAACATCAGCCTACAGCAGAGCCCATTCTGTACAGTAACATCAGCCTACAGCAGTGCCCATTCTGTACAGTAACATCAGCCTACAGCAGAGCCCATTCTGTACAGTAACATCAGCCTACAGCAGAGCCCATTCTGTACAGTGACAGTAGCCTACAGCAGAGCCCATTCTGTACAGTAACATTAGCCTACAGCAGAGGCCATTCTTTACAGTAACAGCCTACAGCAGAGCCCATTCTGTACAGTAACATCAGCCTACAGCAGAGCCCATTCTGTACAGTAACATTAGCCTACAGCAGAGCCCATTCTGTACAGTAACATTAGCCTACAGCAGAGCCCATTCTGTACAGTAACAGCCTACAGCAGAGCCCATTCTGTACAGTAACAGTAGCCTACAGCAGAGCCCATTCTGTACAGTAACAGCCTACAGCAGAGCCCATTCTGTACAGTAACATCAGCCTACAGCAGAGCCCATTCTGTACAGTAACATCAGCCTACAGCAGAGCCCATTCTGTACAGTAACATCAGCCTACAGCAGAGCCCATTCTGTACAGTAACATCAGCCTACAGCAGATCCCATTCTGTACAGTAACATTAGCCTACAGCAGAGCCCATTCTGTACAGTAACAGTAGCCTACAGCAGATCCCATTCTGTACAGTAACATCAGCCTACAGCAGAGCCCATTCTGTACAGTAACAGCCTACAGCAGAGCCCATTCTGTACAGTAACAGCCTACAGCAGAGCCCATTCTGTACAGTAACATCAGCCTACAGCAGAGCCCATTCTGTACAGTAACATTAGCCTACAGCAGAGCCCATTCTGTACAGTGACATTAGCCTACAGCAGAGCCCATTCTGTACAGTAACAGCCTACAGCAGAGCCCATTCTGTACAGTAACAGCCTACAGCAGAGCCCATTCTGTACAGTAACATCATTCTACAGCAGAGCCCATTCTTTACAGTAACATTAGCCTACAGCAGATCCCATTCTGTACAGTAACATCAGCCTACAGCAGAGCCCATTCTGTACAGTAACATCAGCCTACAGCAGAGCCCATTCTGTACAGTAACATCAGCCTACAGCAGAGCCCATTCTGTACAGTAACATCAGCCTACAGCAGATCCCATTCTGTACAGTAACATTAGCCTACAGCAGAGCCCATTCTGTACAGTAACAGTAGCCTACAGCAGATCCCATTCTGTACAGTAACATCAGCCTACAGCAGAGCCCATTCTGTACAGTAACAGCCTACAGCAGAGCCCATTCTGTACAGTAACAGCCTACAGCAGAGCCCATTCTGTACAGTAACATCAGCCTACAGCAGAGCCCATTCTGTACAGTAACATTAGCCTACAGCAGAGCCCATTCTGTACAGTGACATTAGCCTACAGCAGAGCCCATTCTGTACAGTAACAGCCTACAGCAGAGCCCATTCTGTACAGTAACAGCCTACAGCAGAGCCCATTCTGTACAGTAACATCATTCTACAGCAGAGCCCATTCTTTACAGTAACATTAGCCTACAGCAGATCCCATTCTGTACAGTAACATCAGCCTACAGCAGAGCCCATTCTGTACAGTAACATCAGCCTACAGCAGAGCCCATTCTGTACAGTAACATCAGCCTACAGCAGAGCCCATTCTGTACAGTAACAGTAGCCTACAGCAGATCCCATTCTGTACAGTAACAGCCTACAGCAGAGCCCATTCTGTACAGTAACATCAGCCTACAGCAGAGCCCATTCTATACAGTAACATCAGCCTACAGCAGAGCCCATTCTGTACAGTAACATCAGCCTACAGCAGAGCCTATTCTGTACAGTAACATCAGCCTACAGCAGAGCCCATTCTGTACAGTAACATCAGCCTACAGTAGAGCCCATTCTGTACAGTAACATCAGCCTACAGCAGAGCCCATTCTGTACAGTGACAGTAGCCTACAGCAGAGCCCATTCTGTACAGTAACATTAGCCTACAGCAGAGGCCATTCTGTACAGTAACAGCCTACAGCAGAGCCCATTCTGTACAGTAACATCAGCCTACAGCAGAGCCCATTCTGTACAGTAACATTAGCCTACAGCAGAGCCCATTCTGTACAGTAACATTAGCCTACAGCAGATCCCATATTGTACAGTAACAGCCTACAGCAGAGCCCATTCTGTACAGTAACAGCCTACAGCAGATCCCATTCTGTACAGTAACATCAGCCTACATCAGAGCCCATTCTGTACAGTAACATCAGCCTACAGCAGAGCCCAATCTGTACAGTAACATCAGCCTACAGCAGAGCCCATTCTGTACAGTAACAGCCTACAGCAGAGCCCATTATGTACAGTAACATCAGCCTACAGCAGAGCCCATTCTGTACAGTAACATCAGCCTACAGCAGAGCCCATTCTGTACAGTAACATTAGCCTACAGCAGAGCCCATTCTGTACAGTAACATTAGCCTACAGCAGAGCCCATTCTGTACAGTAACATCAGCCTACAGCAGAGCCCATTCTGTACAGTAACAGACTACAGCAGAGCTCATTCTGTACAATAACATTAGCCTACAGCTGAGCCCATTCTGTACAGTAACATCAGCCTACAGCAGATCCCATTCTGTACAGTAACAGCCTACAGCATAGCCAATCCTGTACAGTAACATCAGCCTACAGCAGAGCCCATTCTGTACAGTAACATTAGCCTACAGCAGAGTCCATTCTGTACAGTAAAATCAGCCTACAGCAGAGCCCATTCTGTACAGTAACAGCCTACAGCAGAGCCCATTCTGTACAGTAACATCAGCCTACAGCAGAGCCCATTCTGTACAGTAACATCAGCCTACAGCAGAGCCCATTCTGTACAGTAACATCAGCCTACAGCAGAGCCCATTCTGTACAGTAACATCAGCCTACAGCAGAGCCCATTCTGTACAGTAACATTAGCCTACACCAGAGCCCATTCTGTACAGTAACATTAGCCTACAGCAGATCCCATTCTGTACAGTAACAGCCTACAGCAGAGCCCATTCTGTACAGTAACAGCCTACAGCAGAGCCCATTCAGTACAGTAACATCAGCCTACAGCAGAGCCCATTCTTTACAGTAACATTAGCCTACAGCAGAGCCCATTCTGTACAGTAACATCAGCCTACAGCAGAGCCCATTCGGTACAGTAACATCAGCCTACAGCAGAGCCCATTCTGTACAGTAACATCAGCCTACAGCAGATCCCATTCTGTACAGTAACAGTAGCCTACAGCAGAGCCCATTCTGTACAGTAACAGCCTACAGCAGAGCCCATTCTGTACAGTAACATCAGCCTACAGCAGAGCCCATTATGTACAGTAACATCAGCCTACAGCAGAGCCCATTCTGTACAGTAACATCAGCCTACAGCAGAGCCCATTCTGTACAGTAACATCAGCCTACAGCAGAGCCCATTCTGTACAGTAACATCAGCCTACAGCAGATCCCATTCTGTACAGTAACATCAGCCTACAGCAGAGCCCATTCTGTACAGTGACAGTAGCCTACAGCAGAGCCCATTCTGTACAGTAACATTAGCCTACAGCAGAGGCCATTCTTTACAGTAACAGCCTACAGCAGAGCCCATTCTGTACAGTAACATCAGCCTACAGCAGAGCCCATTCTGTACAGTAACATTAGCCTACAGCAGATCCCATTCTGTACAGTAACATTAGCCTACAGCAGAGCCCATTCTGTACAGTAACAGCCTACAGCAGAGCCCATTCTGTACAGTAACAGTAGCCTACAGCAGAGCCCATTCTGTACAGTAACAGCCTACAGCAGAGCCCATTCTGTACAGTAACATCAGCCTACAGCAGAGCCCATTCTGTACAGTAACATCAGCCTACAGCAGAGCCCATTCTGTACAGTAACATCAGCCTACAGCAGAGCCCATTCTGTACAGTAACATCAGCCTACAGCAGATCCCATTCTGTACAGTAACATTAGCCTACAGCAGAGCCCATTCTGTACAGTAACAGTAGCCTACAGCAGATCCCATTCTGTACAGTAACATCAGCCTACAGCAGAGCCCATTCTGTACAGTAACAGCCTACAGCAGAGCCTATTCTGTACAGTAACATCAGCCTACAACAGATCCCATTCTGTACAGTAACATTAGCCTACAGCAGAGCCCATTCTGTACAGTAACATTAGCCTACAGCAGAGCCCATTCTGTACAGTAACAGCCTACAGCAGAGCCCATTCTGTACAGTAACAGCCTACAGCAGATCCCATTCTGTACAGTAACATCAGCCTACAGCAGAGCCCATTCTTCACAGTAACATCAGCCTACAGCAGAGCCCATTCTGTACAGTAACATCAGCCTACAGCAGAGCCCATTCTGTACAGTAACATCAGCCTACAGCAGAGCCCATTCTGTACAGTAACATCAGCCTACAGTAGAGCCCATTCTGTACAGTAACATCAGCCTACAGCAGAGCCCATTCTGTACAGTGACAGTAGCCTACAGCAGAGCCCATTCTGTACAGTAACATTAGCCTACAGCAGAGGCCATTCTGTACAGTAACAGCCTACAGCAGAGCCCATTCTGTACAGTAACATCAGCCTACAGCAGAGCCCATTCTGTACAGTAACATCAGCCTACAGCAGAGCCCAATCTGTACAGTAATATCAGCCTACAGCAGAGCCCATTCTGTACAGTAACAGCCTACAGCAGAGCCCATTATGTACAGTAACATCAGCCTACAGCAGAGCCCATTCTGTACAGTAACATTAGCCTACAGCAGAGCCCATTCTGTACAGTAACATTAGCCTACAGCAGAGCCCATTCTGTACAGTAACAGTAGCCTACAGCAGAGCCCATTCTGTACAGTAACATCAGCCTACAGCAGAGCCCATTCTGTACAGTAACAGCCTACAGCAGAGCCCATTCTGTACAATAACATTAGCCTACAGCAGAGCCCATTCTGTACAGTAACATCAGCCTACAGCAGAGCCCATTCTGTACAGTAACAGCCTACAGCAGAGCCAATCCTGTACAGTAACATCAGCCTACAGCAGAGCCCATTCTGTACAGTAACATTAGCCTACAGCAGAGTCCATTCTGTACAGTAAAATCAGCCTACAGCAGAGGCCATTCTGTACAGTAACAGCCTACAGCAGAGCCCATTCTGTACAGTAACATCAGCCTACAGCAGAGCCCATTCTGTACAGTAACAGCCTACAGCAGAGCCCATTCTGTACAGTAACATCAGCCTACAGCAGAGCCCATTCTTTACAGTAACAGCCTACAGCAGAGCCCATTCTGTACAGTAACATCAGCCTACAGCAGAGCCCATTCTGTACAGTAACATCAGCCTACAGCAGAGCCCATTCTGTACAGTAACATCAGCCTACAGCAGATCCCATTCTGTACAGTAACATCAGCCTACAGCAGAGCCCATTCTGTACAGTAACATCAGCCTACAGCAGATCCCATTCTGTACAGTAACATCAGCCTACAGTAGAGCCCATTCTGTACAGTAACATCAGCCTACAGCAGAGCCCATTCTGTACATTGACAGTAGCCTACAGCAGAGCCCATTCTGTACAGTAACATTAGCCTACAGCAGAGGCCATTCTGTACAGTAACAGCCTACAGCAGAGCCCATTCTGTACAGTAACATCAGCCTACAGCAGAGCCCATTCTGTACAGTAACATCAGCCTACAGCAGAGCCCAATCTGTACAGTAACATCAGCCTACAGCAGAGCCCATTCTGTACAGTAACAACCTACAGCAGAGCCCATTATGTACAGTAACATCAGCCTACAGCAGAGCCCATTCTGTACAGTAACATTAGCCTACAGCAGAGCCCATTCTTTACAGTAACATTAGCCTACAGCAGAGCCCATTCTGAACAGTAACAGTGGCCTACAGCAGAGCCCATTCTGTACAGTAACATCAGCCTACAGCAGAGCCCATTCTGTACAGTAACAGCCTACAGCAGAGCCCATTCTGTACAATAACATTAGCCTACAGCAGAGCCCATTCTGTACAGTAACATCAGCCTACAGCAGAGCCCATTCTGTACAGTAACAGCCTACAGCATAGCCAATCCTGTACAGTAACATCAGCCTACAGCAGAGCCCATTCTGTACAGTAACATTAGCCTACAGCAGAGTCCATTCTGTACAGTAAAATCAGCCTACAGCAGAGCCCATTCTGTACAGTAACAGCCTACAGCAGAGCCCATTCTGTACAGTAACATCAGCCTACAGCAGAGCCCATTCTGTACAGTAACATCAGCCTACAGCAGAGCCCATTCTGTACAGTAACATCAGCCTACAGCAGAGCCCATTCTGTACAGTAACATCAGCCTACAGCAGAGCCCATTCTGTACAGTAACATCAGCCTACAGCAGAGCCCATTCTGTACAGTAGCATCAGCCTACAGCAGAGCCCATTCTGTACAGTAACAGCCTACAGCAGAGCCCATTCTGTACAGTAACATCAGCCTACAGCAGAGCCCATTCTGTACAGTAACATTAGCCTACAGCAGAGCCCATTCTGTACAGTAACATCAGCCTACAGCAGAGCCCATTCTGTACAGTAACAGCCTACAGCAGAGCCCATTCTGTACAGTAACATCAGCCTACAGCAGAGCCCATTCTGTACAGTAACATTAGCCTACAGCAGAGCCCATTCTGTACAGTAACATTAGCCTACAGCAGAGCCCATTCTGTACAGTAACAGCCTACAGCAGAGCCCATTCTGTACAGTAACAGCCTACAGCAGAGCCCATTCTGTACAGTAACATCAGCCTACAGCAGAGCCCATTCTTTACAGTAACATTAGCCTACTGCAGAGCCCATTCTGTACAGTAACATCAGCCTACAGCAGAGCCCATTCGGTACAGTAACATCAGCCTACAGCAGAGCCCATTCTGTACAGTAACATCAGCCTACAGCAGATCCCATTCTGTACAGTAACAGTAGCCTACAGCAGAGCCCATTCTGTACAGTAACAGCCTACAGCAGAGCCCATTCTGTACAGTAACATCAGCCTACAGCAGAGCCCATTCTGTACAGTAACATCAGCCTACAGCAGAGCCCATTCTGTACAGTAACATTAGCCTACAGCAGAGCCCATTCTGTACAGTAACAGCCTACAGCAGAGCCCATTCTGTACAGTAACAGCCTACAGCAGAGCCCATTCTGTACAGTAACATCAGCCTACAGCAGAGCCCATTCTTTACAGTAACATTAGCCTACAGCAGAGCCCATTCTGTACAGTAACATCAGCCTACAGCAGAGCCCATTCGGTACAGTAACATCAGCCTACAGCAGAGCCCATTCTGTACAGTAACATCAGCCTACAGCAGATCCCATTCTGTACAGTAACAGTAGACTACAGCAGAGCCCATTCTGTACAGTAACAGCCTACAGCAGAGCCCATTCTGTACAGTAACATCAGCCTACAGCAGAGCCCATTCTGTACAGTAACATCAGCCTACAGCAGAGCCCATTCTGTACAGTAACATCAGCCTACAACAGAGCCCATTCTGTACAGTAACATCAGCCTACAGCAGAGCCCATTCTGTACAGTAACATCAGCCTACAGCAGAGCCCATTCTGTACAGTAACATCAGCCTACAGCAGAGCCCATTCTGTACAGTAACAGTAGCCTACAGCAGAGCCCATTCTGTACAGTAACATCAGCCTACAGCAGAGCCCATTCTGTACAATAACATCAGCCTACAGCAGAGCCCATTCTGTACAGTAACAGCCTACAGCAGAGCCCATTCTGTACAGTAACAGCCTACAGCAGAGCCCATTCTGTACAGTAACATCAGCCTACAGCAGAGCCCATTCTGTACAGTAACATCAGCCTACAGCAGAGCCCATTCTGTACAGTAACATCAGCCTACAGCAGAGCCCATTCTGTACAGTAACATCAGCCTACAGCAGAGCCCATTTTTTTCATCTGCTTCACCATTTTGTAAATATGTCCTCTCTCTCTCAGGTAGGACAACAGTTGGAATATGTCCTCTTTTAACTCTCTCTCAGGTAGGATAACAGTTGGAATATGTCCTCTTTTAACTCTCTCTCTCAGGTAGGATAACAGTTGGAGTTGGAATTTGTCCTCTTAGCTCTCTCTCTCAGGTAGGATAACAGTTGGAATATGTCCTCTTAACTCTCTCTCTCAGGTAGGATAACAGTTGGAGTTGGAATTTGTCCTCTTAGCTATCTCTCTCAGGTAGGATAACAGTTGGAATATGTCCTCTTAACTCTCTCTCTCAGGTAGGATAACAGTTGGAATATGTCCTCTTAACTCTCTCTCTCAGGTAGGATAACAGTTGGAGTTGGAATTTGTCCTCTTAGCTCTCTCTCTCAGGTAGGATAACAGTTGGAACATGTCCTCTTAACTCTCTCTCTCAGGTAGGATAACAGTTGGAATATGTCCTCTTAGCTCTCTCTCTCAGGTAGGATAACAGTTGGAATATGTCCTCTTAACTCTCTCTCTCAGGTAGGATAACAGTTGGAATATGTCCTCTTAACTCTCTCTCTCAGGTAGGATAACAGTTGGAATATGTCCTCTTAACTCTCTCTCTCAGGTAGGATAACAGTTGGAATATGTCCTCTTAGCTCTCTCTCTCAGGTAGGATAACAGTTGGAATATGTCCTCTTAACGCTCTCTCTCAGGTAGGATAACAGTTGGAATATGTCCTCTTAACTCTCTCTCTCAGGTAGGATAACAGTTGGAATATGTCCTCTTAACTCTCTCTATCAGGTAGGATAACAGTTGGAATATGTCCTCTTAGCTCTCTCTCTCAGGTAGGATAACAGTTGGAATATGTCCTCTTAGCTCTCTCTCTCAGGTAGGACAACAGTTGGAATATGTCCTCTTAGCTCTCTCTCTCAGGTAGGATAACAGTTGGAATATGTCCTCTTAACGCTCTCTCTCGGGTAGGATAACAGTTGGAATATGTCCTCTTAACTCTCTCTCTCAGGTAGGATAACAGTTGGAATATGTCCTCTTAACTCTCTCTCTCAGGTAGGATAACAGTTGGAATATGTCCTCCTAGCTCTCTCTCTCAGGTAGGATAACAGTTGGAATATGTCCTCTTAGCTCTCTCTCTCAGGTAGGATAACAGTTGGAATATGTCCTCTTAACGCTCTCTCTCAGGTAGGATAACAGTTGGAATATGTCCTCTTAACTCTCTCTCTCAGGTAGGATAACAGTTGGAATATGTCCTCTTAACTCTCTCTCTCAGGTAGGATAACAGTTGGAATATGTCCTCTTAGCTCTCTCTCTCAGGTAGGATAACAGTTGGAATATGTCCTCTTAGCTCTCTCTCTCAGGTAGGACAACAGTTGGAATATGTCCTCTTAGCTCTCTCTCTCAGGTAGGATAACAGTTGGAATATGTCCTCTTAACTCTCTCTCTCAGGTAGGATAACAGTTGGAATACGTCCTCTTAACTCTCTCTCTCAGGTAGGATAACAGTTGGAATATGTCCTCTTAACTCTCTCTCTCAGGTAGGATAACAGTTGGAATATGTCCTATTTTAACTCTCTCTCTCTCAGGTAGGATAACAGTTGGAATATGTCCTCTTTTAACTCTCTCTCTCTCAGGTAGGATAACAGTTGGGGAGAAAGGAGACCAACCACTAACATTAAAAAAAAGATGCATTGTGTTCTGTGTTAATCTTTGACTTCTCTACAAATCGACAGCTTCCACACGTTCATTTTATTGACCACTTGTGTGGTGGTATGTACTTAATATAGGGTGTGTGGTGGTATGTACTTAGTATAGGATGTTTGGTGGTATGTACTTAATATAGGGTGTGGTGGTATGTACTTAATATAGGATGTGTGGTGGTATGTACTTAATATAGGGTGTGGTGGTATGTACTTAATATAGGGTGTGTGGTGGTATGTACTTAATATAGGGTGTGGTGGTATGTACTTAATATAGGGTGTGTGGTGGTATGTACTTAATATAGGGTGTGGTGGTATGTACTTAATATAGGGTGTGTGGTGGTATGTACTTAATATAGGGTGTGGTGGTATGTACTTAATATAGGGTGTGTGGTGGTATGTACTTAATATAGGGTGTGTGGTGGTATGTACTTAATATAGGGTGTGTGGTGGTATGTACTTAATATAGGGTGTGTGGTGGTATGTACTTAATATAGGGTGTGTGGTGGACCTAAAACATTACAGGGTGAATCAAGGTGTTAAAATGTCTCTGATATATTATGTCACCTTTATATGGAGGTGAAGATATTGTTTTTTAAAGTACAGTATGACCATACTATACTACATCCTAAAATGATGGATATCTTAGTAGAGACACTGTGTGTGTGTGTGTGTGTGTGTGTGTGTGTGTGTGTGTGTGTGTGTGTGTGTGTGTGTGTGTGTGTGTGTCCTTCACAAACAGCCGTTTTAGTCTACCATATAAAGGACAATATCATTATCCCAATGAGTTGTCACATCTAGTGTGTGTGTGTGTGTGTGTGTGTGTGTCCTTCACAAACAACCGTTTTAGTCTACCATATAAAGGACAATATCATTATCCCAATGAGTTGTCACGTCTAGTGTGTGTGTGTGTGTGTGTGTGTGTGTGTGTGTGTGTGTGTGTGTGTGTGTGTGTGTGTGTGTGTGCGTGTGTGTGTGTGAAATGAGAGGGTGAACTCATGAAGAGAGTCTATTTTATAAGCAGTAGTGAGTTACAGCCATGTGCTTTTTAACTATACCAGCTAGCCCAGACCTCATACACCCTTTTGTAGTGTCTGTGTGTTTGGTTGTGATGTCTCTCTTACTTAAATAATTGGTTTATAGATTTGCACTGACCTATCAGAGAGAGTCAATCCTTTAAAAACAGACCTTGGATCAACGATCCTCTCTCTTTCTCACCTCGCCTGCCTCGCCTCAAAAAAAGGCTGGTTACGGGGTCTAAATCACTAAGGACTTGAAATAGTCCACAAAAAGGCTCTACAGCTTATCTTCCCCCTCAGGAGGCTGAAAAGTTTGGCATCGGCCCTCAAATCCTCAAAAATGTCTCCAGCTACTCCTCTGAGACGATCATTATTGGCTGCATCACTGCTTGGTATGGTAACAGGACTGCCCTCGATCGCATGGCGGTACAGAAGGTGGTGAGGACAGCTCAGTACATCACTGGGGCCCAGCTCCCTGCCATCCAGGACCTCTATATCAGAGGGTGGTGAGGACAGCCCAGTACATCCCTGGGGCCCAGCTCCCTGTCATCCAGGACCTCTATACCAGAGGGTGGTGAGGACAGCCCAGTACATCACTGGGGCCCAGCTCCCTGCCATCCAGGACCTCTATATCAGAGGGTGGTGAGGACAGCCCAGTACATCCCTGGGGCCCAGCTCTCTGTCATCCAGGACCTCTATACCAGAGGGTGGTGAGGACAGCCCAGTACATCACTGGGGCCCAGCTCCCTGACATCCAGGACCTCTATATCAGAGGGTGGTGAGGACAGCCCAGTACATCACTGGGGCCCAGCTCCCTGCCATCCAGGACCTCTATATCAGAGGGTGGTGAGGACAACCCAGTGCATCACTGGGGCCCAGCTCCCTGCCATCCAGGACCTCTATACCAGGCGGTGAGAAAAGAGATTCCAAAGTTTTAAAAAGAATAGAGACTTCGCTCTCTCTCTCTCTCTCTCTCTCTCTCTCTCTCTCTCTCTCTCTCTCTCTCCTCCCCCCAGCCCTGGCCACCTGTCCTCCCTCCCTCTGTTGTCCAATAGCAGAGATCCATTCCTCGTCTCTGAATGATCCTGATCCTGTCATCACCACCACTCTCTGTACTCAGATGTTAACCAGTGTTTCCCCTAGAATAGTTTTACATTATTACAATCCCCTAGATTATTTTCCAAAATCCCCACCCACATCCTCTACCCACCAAAAGCTTCAATTCAAAACTATTTAAATAGAAAAATCCTTCAGTGGAGCAAGTGCAACAGAGCTGGTGGGATGGGTCCTTCCCACCTAGATATTACTAGGGGAAGCACTGCTGTAAACTCATCCCAACCTCTCTCTATGGTGGCCAGTTTCAGCCACAGCTCTGTCGAATTGTGGTATAGTGTTGGGTTGCCACGTTATGGCATTGAATCTAGTTTGTCTACCAACTCGTCTCAGTAAGATGTTATGGATCGACGTGCCATGTTGAATCGGATCTCTGAAACTCACTTAAATAATACCTTTGATGATACAGTGGGAGAAATGCATGGTTATAACATCTACAGAAGAGACAGAAATGCCAAAGGTGGAGGTGTTGCTGTTTATATTCAGAACCACATTCCTGTAAAGCTTAGAGAGGATCTCATGTTAAATACTGTTGAAGTAATATGGCTACAGGTTCATCTGCTTCACCTAAAGCCCATTCTGGTGGGAAGCTGCTATAGACCACCAAGTGTTAACAGTCAGTATCTGGGTAATGTTAAATACTGTTGAAGTAATATGGCTACAGGTTCATCTGCTTCACCTAAAGCCCATTCTGGTGGGAAGCTGCTATAGACCACCAAGTGCTAACAGTCAGTATCTGGATAATATGTGTGAAATGCTTGAAAATGTATGTAATATCAACAGAGAGGTATATTCTCTGGGTGATTTCAATATTGACTGACTTTCATCAAGCTGCCCACTAAAGAGAAAGCTTCAAACTCTAACCAGTGTCTGCAGCCTGGATCAGGTTATCAGTCAACCTACCAGGGTATTTACAAACAGTACAGGAATGAAATCATCAACATGTATTGATCACATCTTTACTAATGCTGCAGAAATGTGCTCTAAAGCAGTATCCAGATCAATAGGATGTAGTGATCACAATACAGTAGCCATATCTAGGAAAAGCCAAGTTCCAAAGGCTGGGATTGATGATGAATTGAGAATTTGTATGGTTGAGAGGGATGAGGCAAAATAAATGGCAAATAGGTCTGGCTGTACAACCGATTGGCAAACATACTACAAATTGAGAACTCATGTGACTAAACTGAATAAAAATGAGAAGAAACTACACTATGAAATAAAGATAAATGACATAAAGAATGATAGTAAAATCTTTTGAGCTTCTTCAATTACATTTTGGGAAAAAAAGGTTCATCTGATTCATTCATCGAAAACATTGTAATTTTGGCTCAAATATCCAACCAATCAGCTTGTTACCAAACCTTTTGGAAAAAATAGTGTTTGACCAGATACAATATGATTTCACTGTAAACAAATTGACAACAGACTTTCAACACGCTTAAGGACATTCGACAAGCACGGCACTTACTTAAATGACTGATGATTGGCTGAGAGAAATTGATGATAAAAATATTATGGGAGCTGTTTTATTAAACTTCACTTTTGACATTATTAACCATAGTCTGCTGCTGGAAAAAAACAAACTGATGTGTTATGGCAACACCCCCTGCAATAATATGGATAAAGAGTTACCTGTCTAACAGAACACAGAGGGTGTTCTTCAATGGAAGCCTCTCCAACAAAATCCAGATGGAATCTGGTATTCCCCAGGGCAGCAGTCCAGGACTCTTACTTTTTAAAATCTTTACGAATGACATGCCACTGGCTTTGCAATACTTATCAAAGAGTTGCAATTAGATTCAGAGTGGGAGGCAAGGAATAAATTAGTCCTAAATATTTCTAAAATTAAAAGCCTTGTATTTGGGACAAATAATTTACTAAACCCTAAACCTCAACTAAATATTGTAATAAATAATGTGGATATTGAGCAAGTTGAGGTGACTAAACTGCTTGGAGTAACCCGGAATTGTAAACTGTCATGGTCAAAACATATTGATACAACAGTAGCTAAGATGGGGAGAAGTCTGTCTATAATAAAGTGATGCTCTATCTTCTTAACAGCATTATCAACAAGGTCCTACAGGCCCTAGTTTCTACCTTCTTAACAACACTATCAACAAGGCAGGTCCTACAGGCCCTAGTTTCTACCTTCTTAACAACACTATCAACAAGGCAGGTCCTACACGCCTTAGTTTCTACCCTCTTAACAACACTATCAACAAGGCAGGTCCTACAGGTCCTAGTTTCTACCTTCTTAACAACACTATCAACAAGGCAGGTCCTACAGGCCCTAGTTTCTACCTTCTTAACAACACTATCAACAAGGCAGGTCCTACAGGCCCTAGTTTCTACCTTCTTAACAACACTATCAACAAGGCAGGTCCTACAGGCCCTAGTTTCTACCTTCTTAACAACACTATCAACAAGGCAGGTCCTACAGGTCCTAGTTTCTACCTTCTTAACAACACTATCAACAAGGCAGGTCCTACAGGCCCTAGTTTCTACCTTCTTAACAACACTATCAACAAGGCAGGTCCTACAGTCTCTAGTGTTGTCGCACCTGGACTACTGTTCAGTTGTGTGGTCAGGTGCCACAAAGAGGGACCTCGGAAATTACAATTGTCTCAGAACAGGGCAGCAAGTCTGGCCCTCAAATGTACACGGAGAGCTATCATTAATAATATGCATGTAAATCTCTCCTGGCTCAAAGTCGAGGAGAGATTAACTTCATCGCTACTTGTATTTGGGAGATATTACTATATGTATTGACATGTTGAATGCACCTAGCTGTCTGTTTAAACTACTAGCACACAGCTCAGACACCCATGACTAACTACACCACAAGACATGCCACCAGAGGTCTTTTCACAGTCCCCAAGTCCAGAACAGACTATGGGAAGCACCCAGTACTACATAGAGCCATGACTACATGGAACTCTATTCCACAGTACTACATAGAGCCATGACTACATGGAACTCTATTCCACAGTACTACATAGATCCATGACTACATGGAACTCTATTCCACAGTACTACATAGAGCCATGACTACATGGAACTCTATTCCACAGTACTACATAGAGCCATGACTACATGGAACTCTATTCCACAGTACTACATAGAGCCATGACTACATGGAACTCTATTCCACAGTACTACATAGAGCCATGACTACATGGAACTCTATTCCACAGTACTACATAGAGCCATGACTACATGGAACTCTATTCCACAGTACTACATAGAGCCATGACTACATGGAACTCTATTCCCCAGTACGACATAAAGCCATGACTACATGGAACTCTATTCCACAGTACTACATAGAGCCATGACTACATGGAACTCTATTCCACAGTACTACATAGAGCCATGACTACATGGAACTCTATTCCACAGTACTACATAGAGACATGACTACATGGAACTCTATTCCACAGTACTACATAGAGACATGACTACATGGAACTCTATTCCACAGTACCACATAGAGACATGACTATGATTGTAACAAAACTGATAAAAATATACCTTATGAAATAGCGGGGACTGTGAAGAGACACACACACACACAGGCACTGACACACCCTTACACTTACACATGATCCTCTATACACATGTACACAAGATGTTTGTGTGGTAGTAGACCTGCCAGGACAATGTGTTGTGAAAAGCAGTGGTGATTTTAGCATGTACATCTTTGTGGGGCCAGCAAAGCCACTACACAACACAACACTAAACAATACATTAATTGCACTATAACGGTGACAAACGGTGCCCACAAACTGTTAGGGCTTACATAAAGCTGTCCCAACAGCAGAGTCTCAACAGCAGTCCCACCACCTTACCGCTGCTTCATCTGGTTATCAGCATAGCCTTGTCTGACAGTGAAAAAGTTAATTTAGCCTCATTTAGTACCTTTTAAAAAGCATAGCTGATACGGCTGACTTGCTTAAACAAATGTGGTATCTAATGACAACTGAGATGTACAAACTACGGCACAAGGAGACGACAAGCAGATAAGAGGCATTCCGTAATTTCGATTAAGACATTAAGGAGCGAGCTAGGATGGATGTAGTCAATATAACTATTTGTTCTGCACTTTTGAAATGTACAGCGACAGAATTCAGAACATGGGCCATTCTTACAGTGTTCTCCCTGTACACCAAGTCAAAACCATAGGATAGATGGAGGGGGCATGCAAGCAGACAATGAAAGCTCTTACAATATTTGGTGATTACATTTCTCTAAAGCAGGTTATAGGCTACATGTGCATCACCAAGTCAGAATAGTAGGTGAAATTAAGAGTTGAAAATCTACCAAATTATTCAGCTGAGGAACGTGGGCTACGATCAGCTTACTACACAACATATTATTTTCTTAGCTACAGTATACATATCTCCCAGTCATATTACACCATTTATGCAGCAGCATACAATACATGTTTGGATTCACCTTGTTGTGCTGTGCTCAGTTGAACAGGAAGGTGGCACGGCAGTCCTTCGTGGGCAAATTTTATCATCAAACTTTGTCATCAAAGTCTGGCATTCTCCGGATTTATGGTACTTTCAAGACGACTGGGAACTCTGGGAAGAAAAAAAAAGGTGAAATCATGATGACGTCAGGTCGTAGCTCTGGAAAGGTGCCAGAGTTCCCGATTTACAATTCCGAGTTGGATGAAAGTTCAAAACTTGTTTTCCCAGACGGATCTTGTTTTTTCCCCGAGTTCCCAGTTGTCTTGAACTCACTGAAGTCTGACATTTCCCAGTTCCGAGTTTCCAGTTGTTTTGAACGTGGCAGAATTCATGCTGGATGGACAGCATGGCCAATGTTGAATGTTTATCCTTTGAAGTTTGGAAAAGAGACCCTTAAACACAGACTTGTCCCACACACCCTCTCCACTGAATAGCAGGCTAGTGATTGCTTTGCAATGCTTGCAGTTAGTCACTGATTCCTTCCACTTATTGTTGAATTTGCGATTTCTAACTTGTTGTGTAATGTTTATGTCGAATCGCCGATGAGCACCGATACTTTTTATCTATAATTTCTCTTCATTGTTTCTCTTCATATGACAAGGATTAAAAGGATTTGCCAGTAGATTGTCAACTTGATTCATGATGATGACTGCTAGCTAATATTTTGAAAGTATGATGTTGACATGATCAGTCCAATCAAAGCTACTGTAGAAATAACGTGATTTGACGTTATTTTATCTGTGGACAATGACCTTGAGCCTTCTTGGATGGGAACTTATAATTGTAATTATATGACAGCACACCAGGGGCTTGAATTTTCAAGCTCTACACTCAGATTAGGCGGTGAAGTAGTGTCCCCATGAGTGACAGAGCACTGAGCCAATCACGGCACAACTAGAGAACATTACCAGGCTGCCCCACCACCACAGAAAGCACTGAACGAGGCTGAAACACCTGCATTTTGGAGCTGCCTTACATGCTGACCCGACTGCACGCGTACGTGCATCTGCATGCGCGCATGTTGATTTTGTCCACCCACTCCAGACGTGATCCGGACGCGCAGGTTGAAATATCAAAACAAACTCCAAACCAACTAAATTCATTTGAGGACGGGTTCAAAAGTGTTAAACATTCATGGCAATACCTAGCTAGCTTGCTTTTGCTAGCTAATGTGTCCTGGGATATAAACATTGGGTTGTAATTTTTCCTGAAATGCTCAAGGTCCTCTACCCCGACAATTAATCCACAGATGAAAGGGTAACATTAAACCAAGTTAGGTTCTAGTCATCTCTCCTCCTTCAGACTTCTTCTTCTTCTTTGGACTTTATATGGCGGTTGGCAACCAACTTTAAGGTGCATTACCACCACCAACTGGACTGGAGTGTGGACCTCAGTTCATCTTTCAATCACCCACGTGGGTATATTCTCCTAACAACCAATGAGTAGACGGGAGAGGCGGGACTTGCAGTGCGTCAAGCGTCAAAAATAGAACCAAGTTCAATTTTAGTGCCTGGCTACGTAAAAGCTGAGCGTGAAAAGATTTAATAACATGTATGTTTATTTTGCAACACAGCAGAGTAGCTGCTGCCTTGGCAGGAACTAATGGGGATCCATAATAAACCCCAGGAAGAGTAGCTGCTGTCTTGACAGGAACTAATGGGGATCCATAATAAACCCTAGGAAGAGTAGCTGCTGCCTTGGCAGGAACTAATGGGGCATAATAAACCCCAGGAAGAGTAGCTGCTGTCTTGACAGGAACTAATGGGGATCCATAATAAACCCTAGGAAGAGTAGCTGCTGCCTTGACAGGAACTAATGGGGATCCATAATAAACCCCAGGAAGAGTAGCTGCTGTCTTGACAGGAACTAATGGGGATCCATAATAAACCCCAGGAAGAGTAGCTGCTGCCTTGACAGGAACTAATGGGGATCCATAATAAACCCCAGGAAGAGTAGCTGCTGTCTTGACAGGAACTAATGTGGATCCATAATAAACCCCAGGAAGAGTAGCTGCTGCCTTGACAGGAACTAATGTGGATCCATAATAAACCCCAGGAAGAGTAGCTGCTGCCTTGACAGGAACTAATGGGGATCCATAATAAATACAGATATAATGGGTGTGAGACTGCTGACTTTATATTTTATAACCAGTCTGTTAATATAAACATGCATCTTATTAGCAAGATTTACATTTTTAAAGAACTCAGTGGCGTCACAGTTCCAAAATAAGTTAACGTCTGGCACCACCACCTCACGTGTGTATAACATCACAGCAGTTTGGGATTCAACATCTCTGCCGACCAAAACAAGAACAGACAAGGAAGGTTTGTTGTTCTCTCAAGCGAAACATTATAATCACATAAGAAACAGAGAAATACTGCACTCTGCAGAAATACGGAGCAAGGAAGACCTAAATACTTTCTCACTCTAAATTAGACCTGATTCAGAGTCTGTTCTGTTCAATTAGACCCGATTCAGAGTCTGTTCTGTTCAATTACACCTGATTCAGAGTCTGTTCTGTTCAATTAGACCCGATTCAGAGTCTGTTCTGTTCAATTACACCTGATTCAGAGTCTGTTCTGTTCAATTACACCTGGTTCAGAGTCTGTTCTGTTCAATTACACCTGATTCAGAGTCTGTTCTGTTCAGTTAGACCTGATTCAGAGTCTGTTCTGTTCAATTACACCTGATTCAGAGTCTGTTCTGTTCAATTACACCTAATTCAGAGTCTGTTCTGTTCAATTATACCTGATTCAGAGTCTGTTCTGTTCAACTACACCTGATTCAGAGTCTGTTCTGTTCAATTACACCTGATTCAGTGTCTGTTCTCTTCAATTAGACCTGATTCAGTGTCTTGTCTGTTCAATTACACCTGATTCAGAGTCTGTTCTGTTCAATTACACCTGATTCAGAGTCTGTTCTGTTCAACTACACCTGATTCAGAGTCTGTTCTGTTCAATTACACCTGATTCAGTGTCTGTTCTCTTCAATTAGACCTGATTCAGTGTCTTGTCTGTTCAATTACACCTGATTCAGAGTCTGTTCTGTTCAATTACACCTGATTCAGAGTCTGTTCTGTTCAGTTAGACCTGATTCAGAGTCTGTTCTGTTCAATTACACCTGATTCAGAGTATGTTCTGTTCAACTACACCTGATTCAGAGTCTGTTCTGTTCAATTACACCTGATTCAGTGTTTGTTCTGTTCAATTACACCTGATTCAGTGTCTGTTCTGTTCAATTACACCTGATTCAGTGTCTGTTCTGTTCAATTAGACCTGATTCAGTGTCTGTTCAATTAGACCGGATTCAGTGTCTGTTCTGTTCAATTAGACCTGATTCAGTGTCTGTTCAATTAGACCTGATTCAGTGTCTGTTCTGTTCAATTACACCTGATTCAGAGTCTGTTCTGTTCAATTAGGTCTGATTCAGTGTCTGAGCTGTTAAATTAGACCTGATTCACAGTCTGTTCTGTTCAACTACACCTGATTCAGAGTCAGTTCTGTTCAATTACACCTGATTCAGTGTCTGTTCTGTTCAATTACACCTGATTCAGTGTCTGTTCTGTTCAATTACACCTGATTCAGAGTCTGTTCTGTTCAATTACACCTGATTCAGAGTCTGTTCTGTTCAATTACACCTGATTCAGTGTCTGTTCTGTTCAATTACACCTGATTCAGAATCTGTTCTGTTCAATTACACCTGATTCAGAGTCAGTTCTGTTCAATTACACCTGATTCAGTGTCTGAGCTGTTCAATTAGACCTGATTCAGTGTCTGTTCTGTTCAATTACACCTGATTCAGAGTCTGTTCTGTTAAATTACACCTGATTCAGAGTCTGTTCTGTTCAATTACACCTGATTCAGAGTCTATTCTGTTCAATTACACCCGATTCAGTGTCTGAGCTGTTCAATACACCTGATTCAGAGTCTGTTCTGTTCAATTAGACCTGATTCTGAGTCTGTTCTGTTCAATTACACCTGATTCAGTGTCTGTTCAATTACACCTGATTCAGTGTCTGTTCTGTTCAATTACACCTGATTCAGAGTCTGTTCTGTTCAATTAGGTCTGATTCAGTGTCTGAGCTGTTAAATTAGACCTGATTCAGAGTCTCTTCTGTTAAATTAGACCTGATACAGTGTCTGTTCTGTTCAATTACACCTGATTCAGTGTCTGAGCTGTTCAATTAGACCTGATTTGGTGTCTGTTCTCTTCAATTACACCTGATTCAGAGTCTGTTCTGTCCAATTACACCTGATTCAGTGTCTGTTCTGTTCAATTACACCTGATTCGGTGTCTGTTCTCTTCAATTAGACCTGATTCAGTGTCTGTTCTGTTCAATTAGACCTGATTCAGTGTCTGTTCTGTGCAATTAGACCTGATTCGGTGTCTGTTCTCTTCAATTACACCTGATTCAGTGTCTGTTCTGTTCAATTAGACCTGATTCGGTGTCTGTTCTCTTCAATTACACCTGTGTCAGTGTTCGTTCTGTTCTTTGACTCACAGCGCAGGGAGCAGAGGGCAGTGTGGACTCAGATCGCTAATTCAATTGATTTTCAGTTTTATTTTCATTGTATCATTATTATTTTATTTTTTTACCATTCATCAGCTTTATTTTTGGGGCTGTTGTAGTTTAAAGAATGTTATTCACTATTGTAATGCCCTTGAAGCTTAGATCCCCAGAAGGTGAAACACACTGGTCACTCCAGGCACATGAGTTATTGGTTTCGTTCTGTTGTTAAACGGGGGTTGAGGAGCATCCTGACGGGTGTTGAGGAGCGTCCTGACGGGGGTTGAGGAGCGTCCTGACGGGGGTTGAGGAGCGTCCTGACGGGGGTTGAGGAGCGTCCTAACGGGGGTTGAGGAGCGTCCTAACGGGGGTTGAGGAGTGACCTAGTGGGCGTTGAGGAGCGTCCTGACGGAGGTTGAGGAGCATCCTGACGGGGATTGAGGAGCGACCTAACAGTGGTTGAGGAGCGTCCTGACGGGGGTTTGAGGAGCGATCTAACAGGGGTTGAGGAGCGTCCTGACGGGGGTTGAAGAGCGTGCTGACGGGCGTTGAGGAGCGTCCTAGTGGACGTTGAGGAGCATCCTAACGGGGGTTGAGGAGCGTCCTGACGGGGGTTGAAGGAGCATCCTGATGGGGGTTGAGGAGCGTCCTAGTGGACGTTGAGGAGCATCCTAACGGGGGTTGAGGAGCGACCTAGTGGACGTTGAGGAGCATCCTAACGGGGGTTGAGGAGCGTCCTGGGGTTGAGGAGCGTCCTGACGGGGGTTGAGGAGCGTGCTGACGGGGGTTGAGGAGCGTCCTGACGGGGGTTGAGGAGCGTCCTGACGGGGGTTGAGGAGCGTGCTGACGGGGGTTGAGGAGCGTCCTGACGGGGGTTGAGGTGCGTCCTGACGGAGGTTGAGCAGCGTCTCCTCTATAGTAGTCTGGGCTTCTCTCTCCTCTATAGTAGTCTGGGCTTCTCTCGCCTCTGTAGTAGTCTGGGCTTCTCTCTCCTCTGTAGTAGTCTGGGCTTCTCTCTCCTCTGTAGTAGTCTGGGCTTCTCTCTCCTCTATAGTAGTCTGGGCTTCTCTCTCCTCTGTAGTAGTCTGGGCTTCTCTCTCCTCTATAGTAGTCTGGGCTTGACTCCTCTTGTCCTCTACCTTACTGTAGGGGGAGTTCTCTCTTACACAGCCAGATACACGACAATACCCAACAACCACTATCTCTCTGGGTAACTTACAGCTAGATTCTAACTGATAGAGCAAATGTCCTCGTGAATCTGTTTCCACTCAAGGTTTCTTCCCTTTAGGGCCTGTTTCCTTGCCGCAGTGCTGCTGCCTGCTCATTGGAGGACAACAGTAGGCTGTGGGTTACTGCAAACCATTTTGTTATGAAATATTATGTAATTGATGACAAATGTCAACATTTTTCCCCCGCACCCAGGTGTAGTGTGATTAGGATATGTTACCATTACAGTGTAGTGTGATTAGGATATGTTACCATTACAGAGTGAGTAGGATATGTTACCATTACAGTGTAGAGTGATTAGGATATGATACCATTACAGTGTGATTAGGATATGTTACCATTACAGCGTGATTAGGATATGTTACCATTACAGTGTAGAGTGATTAGGATATGTTACCATTACAGTGTGATTAGTATATGTTACCATTACAGTGTAGAGTGATATGGATATGTTACCATTACAGTGTAGAGTGATTAGAATATATGTTACCATTACAGAGTGATTCGGACATGTTACCATTACAGTGTAGAGGGATATGGATATGTTACCATTACAGTGTAGAGTGGTATGGATATGTTACCATTACAGTGTAGAGTGATATGGATATGTTACCATTACAGTGTAGAGTGATATGGATATGTTACCATTACAGTGTAGAGTGGTATGGATATGTTACCATTACAGTGTAGAGTGATATGGATATGTTACCATTACAGTGTAGAGTGATATGGATATGTTACCATTACAGTGTAGTGTGATTAGGATATGTTACCATTACAGTGTAGAGTGATTAGGATATGTTACCATTACAGTGTAGTGTGATTAGGATATGTTACCATTACAGTGTAGAGTGATTAGGATATGTTACCATTACAGTGTAGAGTGATTAGGATATGTTACCATTACAGTGTAGTGTGATTAGGATATGTTACCATTACAGTGTAGAGTGATTAGGATATGTTACCATTACAGAGTGATTAGGATATGTTACCATTACAGAGTGATTAGGATCTGTTACCATTACAGAGTGATTAGGATATGTTACCATTATAGTGTGATTAGGATATGTTACCATTACAGTGTAGAGTGATTAGGATATGTTACCATTACAGTGTAGTGTGATTAGGATATGTTACCATTACAGAGTGATTAGGATATGTTACCATTACAGAGTGATTAGGATATGTTACCATTACAGAGTGATTAGGATATGTTATCATTACAGTGTGATTAGGATATGTTACCATTACAGTGTGATTAGGATATGTTATCATTACAGTGTGATTAGGTTATGTTACCATTACAGTGTGATTAGGATATGTTAACATTACAGTGTGATTAGGATATGTTACCATTACAGTGTAGAGTGATTAGGATATGTTACCATTACAGCGTGATTAGGATATGTTACCATTACAGTGTAGAGTGATTAGGATATGTTACCATTACAGTGTGATTAGGATATGTTACCATTACAGTGTAGAGTGATTAGGATATGTTACCATTACAGCGTGATTAGGATATGTTACCATTACAGTGTAGAGTGATTAGGATATGATGCCATTACAGTGTAGTGTGATTAGGATATGTTACCATTACAGTGTGATTAGGATATGTTACCATTACAGTGTAGAGTGATTAGGATATGATGCCATTACAGTGTAGTGCGATTAGGATATGTTACCATTACAGTGTGATTAGGATATGTTACCATTACAGTGTAATGTGATTAGGATATGTTACCATTACAGTGTAGTGTGATTAGGATATGTTACCATTACAGTGTGATTAGGATATGTTACCATTACAGTATAGAGTGATTAGGATATGATGCCATTACAGTGTATTGTGATTAGGATATGTTACCATTACAGTGTAGAGTGATTAGGATATGTTACCATTACAGTGTAGTGTGATTAGGATATGTTACCATTGCAGTGTAGAGTGATTAGGATATGTTACCATTATAGTGTGATTAGGATATGTTACCATTACAGTGTAGAGTGATTAGGATATGTTACCATTACAGTGTAGTGTGATTAGGATATGTTACCATTACAGTGTAGAGTGATTAGGATATGTTACCATTATAGTGTGATTAGGATATGTTACCATTACAGTGTGATTAGGATATGTTACCATTACAGTGTGATTAGGATATGTTACCATTACAGTGTGATTAGGATATGTTACCATTACAGTGTAGAGTGATTAGGATATGTTACCATTACAGTGTGATTAGGATATGTTACCATTACAGTGTGATTAGGATATGTTACCATTACAGAGTGATTAGGATATGTTACCATTACAGCGTGATTAGGATATGTTACCATTACAGAGTGATTAGGATATGTTACCATTACAGAGTGATTAGGATATGTTACCATTACAGTGTGATTAGGATATGTTACCATTACAGTGTAGAGTGATTAGGATATGTTACCATTACAGTGTGATTAGGATATGTTACCATTACAGTGTGATTAGGATATGTTACCATTACAGAGTGATTAGGATATGTTACCATTACAGTGTGATTAGGATATGTTACCATTACAGAGTGATTAGGATATGTTACCATTACAGAGTGATTAGGATATGTTACCATTACAGAGTGATTAGGATATGTTACCATTACAGAGTGATTAGGATATGTTACCATTACAGAATGATTAGGATATGTTACCATTACAGTGTGATTAGGATATGTTACCATTACAGTTTGATTAGGATATGTTACCATTACAGTGTGATTAGGATATGCTACCATTACAGAGTGATTAGGATATGTTACCATTACAGTGTAGAGTGATTAGGATATGTTACCATTACAGTGTGATTAGGATATGTTACCATTACAGTGTGATTAGGATATGTTACCATTACAGAGTGATTAGGATATGTTACCATTACAGTGTGATTAGGATATGTTACCATTACAGAGTGATTAGGATATGTTACCATTACAGTGTGATTAGGATATGTTACCATTACAGAGTGATTAGGATATGTTACCATTACAGTGTGATTAGGATATGTTACCATTACAGAGTGATTAGGATATGTTACCATTACAGTGTGATTAGGATATTTTACCATTACAGAGTGATTAGGATATGTTACCATTACAGAGTGATTAGGATATGTTACCATTACAGTGTGATTAGGATATGTTACCATTACAGCGTGATTAGGATATGTTACCATTACAGAGTGATTAGGATATGTTACCATTACAGAGTGATTAGGATATGTTACCATTACAGTGTGATTAGGATATGTTACCATTACAGTGTAGTGTGATTAGGATATGTTACCATTACAGTGTAGAGTGATTAGGATATGTTACCATTACAGTGTGATTAGGATATGTTACCATTACAGAGTGATTAGGATATGTTACCATTACAGTGTGATTAGGATATGTTACCATTACAGAGTGATTAGGATATGTTACCATTACAGAGTGATTAGGATATGTTACCATTACAGAGTGATTAGGATATGTTACCATTACAGAGTGATTAGGATATGTTACCATTACAGAGTGATTAGGATATGTTACCATTACAGTGTGATTAGGATATGTTACCATTACAGTTTGATTAGGATATGTTACCATTACAGTGTGATTAGGATATGCTACCATTACAGAGTGATTAGGATATGTTACCATTACAGTGTAGAGTGATTAGGATATGTTACCATTACAGTGTGATTAGGATATGTTACCATTACAGTGTGATTAGGATATGTTACCATTACAGAGTGATTAGTATATGTTACCATTACAGTGTGATTAGGATATGTTACCATTACAGAGTGATTAGGATATGTTACCATTACAGTGTGATTAGGATATGTTACCATTACAGAGTGATTAGGATATGTTACCATTACAGTGTGATTAGGATATGTTACCATTACAGAGTGATTAGGATATGTTACCATTACAGTGTGATTAGGATATTTTACCATTACAGAGTGATTAGGATATGTTACCATTACAGAGTGATTAGGATATGTTACCATTACAGTGTGATTAGGATATGTTACCATTACAGAGTGATTAGGATATGTTACCATTATAGAGTGATTAGGATATGCTACCATTACAGAGTGATTAGGATATGTTACCATTACAGAGTGATTAGGATATGTTACCATTACAGAGTGATTAGGATATGTTACCATTACAGAGTGATTAGGATATGTTACCATTACAGAGTGATTAGGATATGTTACCATTACAGAGTGATTAGGATATGTTACCATTTCAGAGTGATTAGGATATGTTACCATTACAGAGTGATTAGGATATGTTACCATTAAAGTGTAGTGTGATTAGGATATGTTATCATTACAGTGTGATTAGTATATGTTACCATTACAGTGTGATTAGGATATGTTACCATTACAGAGTGATTAGGATATGTTACCATTACAGAGTGATTAGGATATGTTACCATTACAGTGTAGTGTGATTAGGATATGTTACCATTACAGAGTGATTAGGATATGTTACCATTACAGTGATTAGGATATGTTACCATTACAGAGTTATTAGGATATGTTACCATTACAGAGTGATTAGGATATGTTACCATTACAGTGTAGAGTGATTAGGATATGTTACCATTACAGAGTGATTAGGATATGTTACCATTACAGAGTGATTAGGATATGTTATCATTACAGTGTGATTAGGATATGCTACCATTACAGTGTGATTAGGATATGATACCATTACAGAGTGATTAGGATATGTTACCATTACAGAGTGATTAGGATATGATACCATTACAGAGTGATTAGGATATGTTACCATTACAGAGTGATTAGGATATGATACCATTACAGAGTGATTAGGATATGTTACCATTACAGTGTAGAGTGATTAGGATATGTTACCATTACAGAGTGATTAGGATATGTTACCATTACAGTGTAGAGTGATTAGGATATGATACCATTACAGAGTGATTAGGATATGTTACCATTACAGTGTAGAGTGATTAGGATATGTTACCATTACAGTGTGATTAGGATATGTTACCATTACAGTGTGATTAGGATATGTTACCTTTACAGTGTGATTAGGATATGTTACCATTACAGTGTAGAGTGATTAGGATATATTACCATTACAGCGTGATTAGGATATGTTACCATTACAGTGTAGTGTGATTAGGATATGTTACCATTACAGTGTGATTAGGATATGTTACCATTACAGTGTGATTAGGATATGTTACCATTACAGTGTGATTAGGATATGTTACCATTACAACATGCATTTATCTCCTAAGCTGTCTCTGTGATGTAATATGTGCTGGACTATGCCGTGTAGTGATTGTCCAGCATGCTTAGGCAGCGTTTACACAGGCAAACCAATTCTGATCTTTTTCAACTAATTGATCTTTTGACAGAATTGAGCTGCTTGTGTAAACACAGCCTTAGAGGATCACATCAAATCAAAGGATGATTTGATGTTGTGGTTATTTCAGTTTGTGAAGTATGTGTGTGTCTCTCTCGCTCTCCTTTCTCTCACCCTTTCTCTCTCGCGCTCTCCCCCTCTCTTTCCTTTTCTATCTTTCTCTCAATTCAGTACAATTAAATTTTAAGGGGCTTTACAAGCATTTCGCTACATCCGCAATAACGTGCTAAATATGTGTTTGTGACCAATACAAATTTTTGTGGGGGGGGGGGGGGATTTATTGGCATGGGAAACATATGTTAACATTGCAAAAGCAAGTGAAATAGATCATAAACAAAAGTGAAATAAATAACACAAATAAACAGTAAACATTAAACTCACAAAAGTTCCAAAAGAATAAAGACATTTCAAATGTCGTATTATGTCTATATACAGTGTTGTAACGATGTGCAAATAGTTAAAGTACAAAAGGGAAAATAAATAAACATAACTATGGGTTATGGTGTTTGTTCTCACTGGTTGCCCTTTTCTTGTGGCAACAGGTCACAAATCTTGCTGCTGGGATTGCACACTGTGGTATTTCACCCAGTAGATATCAGAGTTAATTCATATATAATTTGCTTTAACATTTGTATAAATATTCAGACCCTTTACTTTGTTGAAGCACCTTTGGCAGTGATTACAGTCTTGAGTCTTCTTAGGTATGACGCTACAAGTTTGGCACACCTGTATTTGGGGAGTTCTTCTCATTCTTTTCCATACTTTGTTCCGTTCATCTTTCCCTCAAACCTGTGTAGTCTCCCAGTCGCTGTCACTGAAAAACATCCGCACAGCATGATTCTGCCCTCCACCATACTTCACCGTAGGGATGATGCCAGGTTTCCTCCAGATGTGACGCTTTGCATTCAGGCCAAAGTGTTCAATCTTGGTTTCATCGGGCAAGAGAACCTTGTTTCTCATGATCTGAGAGTCCGTTAGGTGCCTTTTGGAAAACTCCAAATGGGCTGTCATGTGCCTTTTTACTGAGGAGTGGCTTCCTTCTGGCCACACAACCATAAAAGTCCTGATTGGTGGAGTGCTGTAGAGATTGTTGCCCTTGTAAAAGGTTCTCCCATCTCCACAGAGGAACTGGACCTCTGTCAGACCTCTGTCAGAGTGACCATCGGTTTCTTGGTCACCTCCCTGACCTCCCTGACCAAGGCTCTTCTTCCCCGATTGGTCAGTTTGACCGGGCAGCCAGCTCTAGGGAGAGTATTGGTGGTTCCAAACTTCTTCTATTTGAGAATGATGGAGGTCACTGTGTTCTTTGAGACCTTCAATGCTGCAGAAATGTTTTGGTACCCTTCCCCAGATCTCAGCCTTGACACAATCCTGTCTTGGAGCTCTACAGGCAATTCCTTCGACCTCATGGCTTGGTTTTTGCTCTGACATGCACTGTCAACTGTGGGACCTTATAAAGACAGGTGTGTGCTTTTCCAAATCATGTCCAATCAATTGAATTTTGTAAGATGGAGCCGACAGATATGGCAGCTCTGCTTCTAGCGTTTCTCTATTTTTTTGTTTGTTATTTCTTACATTATTAGCCCAGAATAATTTTGTGCTATTACATACAGCCGGAAGGAACTTTTGGATACCAGGAATACGTCTTTCCCAAATTGGATCCGTTGTTCATACCCCCCAGGGCAATTGAACTTGTTCCAGAGACTGCTCCAAAACACTGCCAGCGGTGAAGAGGTATTCAAAGTGGACACCATCCAAATCTTCTGAGTATATTACTTGCTAATGTTCAGTCTCTGGATAATAAAGTAGACAAGCTCAGGGCGAGGATCTACTGTCCATACAGCCAGATGGGTTCTCAGTACATCGCACAGACAGGAATAAAATAACTTTCCCGGGAAGAAGAAAGGTGGGGGTGTATTTTTCATAATGAATAATTAACTGATGGTGTGATTGTGATAACATACAGAAATGCTAGTCCTTTTGTTCACCAAACCTTGAATACCTCACAATCAAATGCCGACTGTATTACCTCCCAAGAGAATTCTCTTCGGTTATAGTCACAGCTGTGTATATTTCCCCTCAAGCCGATACCACGACAGCCCTCAAATAACTACACTGGACTTTATGCAAAATTGAAACCACATATGCTGAGGCCACATTTATTATAGCTGGGGATTTTAACAAAGCAAATCTGAGGAAAACGCTACCGAAGTTCTACCAACACATTAACTGCAGTACTATCCCTGGAAAAAAATGTATCACTGCTACTAGTCACTTTAATAACTCTACCTACATGTACGTATTACCTCAATTACCTTGAATCTCCGGTGCCCCCACACATTGACTCTGTACCGGTACCCCTTGTATATAGTCTCGCTATTGTTATTTTACTGCTACTCTTTAACTACTTGTTACTTTTATTTCTTATTCTTATTCATATTTTTAAACTGCATTGTTTGTTAGGGGCTTGTAAGTAAGCATTTCACTGTAAGGTCTAATAACATTTGATTTTATTTACTCAATTCGAAATGCCTACAAAGCCCTCCCCTGACATCACTTTGGCAAATCTGATCACGACTCCATTTTGCTCCTTCTTTCCTAAAGGCAGAAACTCAAACAGGAAGGACCCTAGATAAGGTATATTCAACACTGGTCTGACCAATCGGAATTCATGCTTCAAGATTGTTTTGATCACACAGACTGGCATTTGTTCCGGGTAGCCTCTGAGAATAGCATAGACGAATACACGGATACAGTGACTGAGTTTATCAGGGAGTGTAGAGGAGATGTTGTACCCACTGTGACTATTAAAACCTACCCCAACCAGAAACCGTGGATAGATGGCAGCATTCGCGTAAAACTGAAAGGGTGAATCACCACATTTAACCATGGCAAGGTGACTGGTAATATGGTTTAATACAAACAGTGTAGTTATTCCCTCCGTAAGGCAATCAAACAGGCAAAACATCAGTACAGAGACAAAATGGAGTCGCAATTCAACGGCTCAGACAAGAGACGTATGTGGCAGGGATCTACAGACAATCACGGACTACAAAGGTGAAAACCAGCCACGTTGCGCACACCAACGTATTGCTTCAAGCTAAACACCTTCGCCCGCAATCGAGAGCATCCTGTCGGGCTGTATCACTTCCTGGTACTTCAACTGCACCGCATGCAACCACAGGGCTCTCCAGAGGGTGGTGCGGTCTGCACAACGCATCACTGGGGGGAAACTACCTGCCCTCCAGGACACCTACAGCATCGGATGTTACAGGAAGGACAAAACGATCATCAAGGACAACAATCACCCGAGCCACTGCCTGTTCACCCCGCTATCATCCAGAAGGTGAGGTCAGTACAGGTGCATCAAAGCTGGGACCGAGAGACTGAAAAACAGCTTCTATCTCAAGGCCATCAGACTGTTAAATAGCCATTACTAGGTGGCAATGATTGCACGTTGGTTAATAGGACTGATGGTAACGGCTTCCACCCGGTTATGTAACCCGGCATCTTAGAGGCATTTGAAGTCGGAATTTTACATACACCTTAGCCAAATACATTTAATTTCCTACACTCATATTTTCACAATTCCTGACATTTAATCAGAGTACAAATTCCCTGTCTTAGGTCAGTCGGGATCACCGCTTTATTTTAAAAATGTGAAATGTCAGAATAATGGTAGAGAGAATTATTTATTTCAGTTTTTATTTCTTTCATCACATTCCCAGTGGGTCAGAAGTTTACATACACTCAATTAGTATTTGGTAGCATTGCCTTTAAATTGTTTAACTTTGGTCAAACATTTCGGGTAGTCTTCCACAAGCTTCCCACAATAAGTTGGGTGAATTTTGGCCCATTCCTCCTGACAGAGCTGATGTAAGTCAGGTTTTTTGGCCTCCTTGCTTGCACACGCTTTTTCAGTTCTGCCCACAAATTTTCTATGGGATTGAGGTCAGGGCTTTGTGATGGCCACTCCAATACCTTGACTTTGTTGTCCTTAAGCCATTTTGCCACAATTATGGAAGTATGCTTGGGGTCATTGTCCATTTGGAAGACCCATTTGCGACAAAGCTTTAACTTTCAAGTTTAACTTTAAGCTTGAACTTTAACTGATGTCTTGAGATGTTGCTTCAATATATCCACATAATTTCCCTCCCTGATGATGCCATCTATTTTGTGACTGTTCTGTTTCTATAGCAAACGATGTTTACAGAGAAGTGTTGTGCCCAATAATATATGGCTGTGATGAATTCCTTGGTTTCAGTAATGGACCACAATGCTGCTGTTGAAACCAAGTAGCTGATTCCAGACCTGCTGCTGTTGAAACCAAGCAGCTGATTCCAGACCTGCTGCTGTTGAAACCAAGCAGCTGATTCCAGACAGTGCTGCTGTTGAAACCAAGCAGCTGATTCCAGACCGTGCTACTGTTGAAACCAAGCAGCTGATTCCAGACCTGCAACTGTTGAAACCAAGCAGCTGATTCCAGACCTGCTACTGTTGAAACCAAGCAGCTGATTCCAGATCGTGCTACTGTTGAAACCAAGCAGCTGATTCCAGACCGTGCTACTGTTGAAACCAAGCAGCTGATTCCAGACCTGCTACTGTTGAAACCAAGCAGCTGATTCCAGACCTGCTGCTGTTTCAGTCAGACCAGACAGTGGTGTTGACAGAGAGACGTTGGAGTTAGAGGAGGGAGATGATATTGTATGGCAGCACCAGTCTGTTATGGATAAACCATGCAGCTGTTTCCAGAACGTGTTGACAGAGATAAAGAGGAGGCCTGCTGCTCACTAATCCTGATGAGCTGCACCTTTAATTAACAAACCAGACCACCCGTTCAATTATTTATCAGGCAGGCAGGCAGGCAGGCAGGCAGGCAGGCAGGCAGGCAGGCAGGCTGGCTGGCTGGCTGGCTGGCTGGCTGGCTGGCTGGCTGGCTGGCTGGCTGGCTGGCTGGCTGGCTGGCTGGCTGGCTGGCTGTGGTACAGACTGACTTCTGACTAGCACTGATTCAGCCTTTTTCTGTACTCTACTGTACTGTCAGAGAAGGGAGAATTAAGGATTTGTCATTAGGGAATACTGTACTGTCAGAGAAGGGAGAATTAAGGATTTGTCATTAGGGAATACTGTACTGTCAGAGAAGGGAGAATAGGCTTCTGATTTGTTACTTCATTATAGAGTATCTCTGTCTATCTCTGTGCAGATGTTTTCAATCAAGAAGAGGAATTAACATTTACATGACTGATGATTACTTAATGGTGCCGTAGAGTATGGCTGCCGTTTTATTGTCTCTCAACCAACCGTCCTATCTTGTTCGTTTTTTCGCATTGTTTGTAACTTATTTTGTACATAATGTTGCTGCTACCGTCTCTTATGACCTAAAAGAGCTTCTGGACGTCAGAACAGAGATTTCTCACCTTGAATTGGACAAAAATAAAATATGAGTTGGACGAAAGGGATTTACACCTGAACAGGCCCTCATCCCCGTCATTCGAAGGAGAAAGAGACGGATGTTTTGTGGAAAGAGACTGTGCGGCCAGGCACAACTCCAACACCATCATTAAGTTTGCCGATGACACAACAGGGTCCTGATCACCGACAACGACAAGACAGCCTATAGGGAGGAGGTCAGAGACCTGGCCGTGTGGTGCCAGGACAACAACCTCTCCCTCAACCTGATCAAGACAAAGGAGATGATTGTGGACTACAGGAAAAGGAGGACCGAGCATGCCCCCATTCTCATCGACAGGGCTGTGGTGGAGCTGGTTGAGAGCTTCAAGTTCCTTGGCATCCACATCACCAACACAATAACATGGTCCAAGTACACCAAGACAGTCGTGAAGAGGGCACCACAAAACCTATTCCACATCAAGAGACTGAAAATATTTGTCATGGGTCCTCAGATCCTCAAAAGGTGATACAGCTGCACCATTGAGACGCATCCTGACGTGTTGCATCACTGCCTGGTATGGCAACTGCTCAGCCTCCGACCGCAAGGCACTACAGAGGGTACTGCGTATGGCCCAGTATCACTGGGGCCAAGCTTCCTGCCATCCAGGACCTCTATACCAGGCGGTGTCAGAGGAAGGCCCTAAAATCTGTCCAAGACTCAACCCTTGTCAAAGACTGTTCTTTCTGCTACTGCACGGCAAGCGGTACCGAGTGCCAAGTCTAGGTCCAATCGGCTTCTAAACAGCTTCTACCCCCAAGCCATAAGACTCCTGAACATCTAATCAAATGGGTACCCAGACTATTCACATTGCCCCACCCTCTTCTACACTGCTGCTACTCTCTATTATTGTCTATGCAAAGTCACTTTAATAACTCTAAATATATGTACATATTAACTCAATTACCTCGACTAGCCTGTACCTCTGCACATTGACTCTGTACCAGTACCCCCTGTATATAGCCTCCACATTGACTCTGTACCGGTACCCCCTGTATATAGCCTCCACATTGACTCTGTACCGGTACCCCTTGTATATAGCCTCCACATTGACTCTGTACCGGTACCCCCTGTATATAGCCTCCACATTGACTCTGTACCGGTACCCCCTGTATATAGCCTCCACACTGACTCTGTACCGGTACCCCCTGTATATAGCCTCCACATTGACTGTACCGGTACCCCCTGTATATAGCCTCCACTTGGACTCTGCACCGGTACCCCCTGTATATAGTCTCCACATTGACTCTGTACCGGTACCCCCTGTATATAGCCTCCACTTGGACTCTGCACCGGTACCCCCTGTATATAGCCTCCACTTGGACTCTGCACCGGTACCCCCTGTATATAGTCTCCACATTGACTCTGTGCTGGTATCCTCTGTTTATAGCCTCCACATTGACTCTGTACCGGTACCCCCTGTATATAGCCTCCACTTGGACTCTGTACCGGTACCCCCTGTATATAGCCTCCACTTGGACTCTGCACCGGTACCCCCTGTATATAGCCTCCACTTGGACTCTGCACCGGTACCCCCTGTATATAGCCTCCACTTGGACTCTGCACCGGTACCCCCTGTATATAGCCTCCACAGCTATATACAGCAACTCAACATGGCAGCAGCACAACATAACAACAACATGGTAGCAACTCAACATGGCAGCAGAACAACATAACAACATGGTAGCACCTCAACATGGCAGCAGCACAACATAACAACAACATGGTAGCAACTCAACATGGCAGCAGAACAACATAACAACATGGTAGCACCTCAACATGGTAGCATCACAACATAACAACATGGTAGCACCTCAACATGGCAGCAGCACAACATAACAACATGGTAGCACCTCAACATGGCAGCAGCACAACATAACAACATGGTAGCACCTCAACATGGCAGCAGCACAACATAACAACAACATGGTAGCAACTCAACATGGCAGCAGCACAACATAACAACATGGTAGCACCTCAACATGGCAGCAGCACAACATAACAACAACATGGTAGCACCTCAACATGGTAAGTAAGGTAGAGACAACAATACATCACACAAAGCAGCCACAACAGTCAGTAAGGTAGAGACAACAATACATCACACAAAGCAGCCACAACAGTCAGTAAGGTAGAGACAACAATACATCACACAAAGCAGCCACAACAGTCAGTAAGGTAGAGACAACAATACATCACACAAAGCAGCCACAACAGTCAGTAAGGTAGAGACAACAATACATCACACAAAGCAGCCACAACAGTCAGTAAGGTAGAGACAACAATACATCACACAAAGCAGCCACAACGGTCAGTAAGGTAGAGACAACAATACATCACACAAAGCAGCCACAGCAGTCAGTAAGGTAGAGACAACAATACATCACACAAAGCAGCCACAACAGTCAGTAAGGTAGAGACAACAATACATCACACAAAGTAGCCACAACAGTCAGTAAGGTAGAGACAACAATACATCACACAAAGCAGCCACAACAGTCAGTAAGGTAGAGACAACAATACATCACACAAAGCAGCCACAACAGTCAGTAAGGTAGAGACAACAATACATCACACAAAGCAGCCACAACAGTCAGTAAGAGTGTCCATGATACTCTGCTCAGAGACAGAGACTAATGATCTGGGAAAAAAACTCCTGGTCTTATAGTGATGAAAGTGGTTGGATTGATGAAGCAGGTTAGATTGATGAAGCAGGTTGGATTGATGAAGCAGGTTGGAGTGATGAAGCAGGTTGGAGTGAAAAAGCAGGTTGGATTGATGAAGCAGGTTGGAGTGATGATGCAGGTTGGAGTGATGATGCAGGTTGGAGTGATGTAGCAGGTTGGAGTGATGAAGCAGGTTGGAGTGATGAAGCAGGTTGGAGTGATGAAGCAGGTTGGATTGATGAAGCAGGTTGGAGTGATGAAGCAGGTTGGAGTGATGAAGCAGGTTGGATTTGGTGTTCAGGTTTTTTTGGAAATGCTCTCTGCTGTTATCTCCAACTCATATTAGACATCACAGAACCAAATGAATGTTCCACGGTTATGTTTTGCTACCTACCTTATCTGTCATCATGACTCACAGTTATCAACTGGCTCCGGAAGCTTACACCTGAAACATTCTGGCTGCATCCCAAATGGCACCCTATTCCCTATATAGTGCACTACTTTAGACCAGAGCCATATGGAACCCTATTCCCTATATAGTGCACTACTTTAGACCAGAGCCATATGGAACCCTATTCCCTATATAGTGCACTACTTTAGACCAGAGACCTATTCCCTATATATAGTGCACTACTTTAGACCAGAGCCCTATGGAACCCTATTCCCTATATAGTGTACTACTTTAGACCAGAGCCCTATGGAACCCTATTCCCTGTATAGTGCACTACTTTAGACCAGAGCCGTTTGGCACCCTATTCCCTATATAGTGCACTACTTTAGACCAGAGCCCTAAGCGAATAGTGCACTATATAAGAAATAGGGTGCTATTTGAGACATACCCACTGTAATATTTCACCTCGCTGAACACACCCCTACTTCCACAATGCTTCATGTTGATTGGCTCTCCCTCTCTGAGTGGGCGTGTCTCTGTCATAGCAACTGGTTTGATGTAACTCCGCTGTCTAAATCAAAACAGAGTTGAGCCTGAAACTAATACCTGTTGGAATATGCTGCTCTCTCTTGATGCTATTACTGAAGAGAAGAATGCCAGTTAAACGTGTGATGGCTTCTATCGGTGGAGAGAA